>NW_028297113.1:6529050-6801550 GCF_055798465.1 Pogonomyrmex barbatus | reverse complement strand
ACAATTGGAAATGCTCGATAAATCGGTATGAGTTACGTTTATCGTGTGACATTTCCTGTGTATTTCATATTTATTTCGTATTTTAAATTTGCACGTGGATATTTTTGGCTTGCAGGAACTGATCGATAAGATACTGCAATTGGAAGCTCGTAACGAGCAACTGAGACTATTGATTACGAAAGGTACGGATGTTGAATCGAGGAAAGAAGGGACACCAGGGAAAGTGAGAAAATCGTTTGATTTTTCACGGTAAATACTATTGTGTTGTTTAACTCGTGATGTGTTCTTTTTTTCATTTATTACATGTTGTCTTGTTAATTTTTCAATTGTAGATATCACAAGAGGCATATTCTTCTAAAGTTTTATTATCTTGGTTGGGACTATCATGGTTTTGCTGTGCAAGAAGATACCAACGAAACTATCGAGCATCATCTATTTGCAGCTCTATCGAAAAGTTGCTGCATAGAATCTCGTGAGAGTGCAAATTATCATCGTTGTGGACGAACCGATAAAGGTGTTAGCTCGTTCTCCCAGGTGATCTCGTTGGATGTTCGCAGTAGATTGGAGCCGGAGAATCAGGGCAATTTGTCAGATGAGTTGCCCTATTGTAAAATACTGAACCGATTGCTGCCAATGAATATAAGATGTATAGCGTGGTGTCCAGTTTCATCCAATTTCTCTGCGAGATTTGATTGCAAATATAGAAGATATAGGTATTTCTTTCCAAGAGGCAATTTGGATATAGTTGCCATGGATAAAGCTGTCAAATATGCTATAGGGGATCATGATTTCCGTAATATATGTAAAATGGACGTAGCCAATGGTGTGGTTAATTTTAAAAGAACTGTAATTGATGCACAAGTGACACTTGTTAACGATCAGAATGTGGAAAAATCTACAGGTTATGATATGTGTGAATTAGAAATCACGAGTCAAGCTTTTCTCTGGCATCAGATTCGTTGTTTAATGGGCATTCTGTTGTTAGTTGGGCGGAGAAAAGAAGAGCCTGAAATAATCTTGAGACTTCTAGATATTGAGACTTGTCCACAAAAGCCGCAATACAACATGGCTCATCAGATTCCATTGAATCTTTGGTATTGTGATTATGAAAATGTGAAATGGTTTATTGATGAAAACGAATTATTAAATACTATCAAAATATTACAACAGGATTGGGCTATCAATATTATAAAGTATGTTTATTGAAAAAGGAATAATTTATAATCATATATAATCATATGTGATTGTGATTTTGTAATCTAACAAAGTTTCTTTGTTATTATCTGCAGATCTACAATGATTAAGAATATGTTGATGGAACTAGAGAATTTGGTTAACTGTGTAAATATCGATTTTCAAAGCGATTGCCTGCTTCTTGGAGTACAATCAAAAATATATCAACCATTGATGAAACGAGAAATGTGTGGTAAGTAATTAGTTTTATCAAATCCGAACAAAATTTCGTTGCTAAAGCTGACTTTAACTTTATTTCAATTTAATTTTAATATGCTTAATATTTAAAAATGTTTTTTACTTTTACTTATTCATAGTGTAACCTATGTTTAACTTTATGATACTATGCACACAAATACACTGTTTTAAATGTTTCTATTAATATGTTTTGTATTCACGACTATAATACAGACATTCAAAAGATTTTGATAATCATATGTAATTTCATATTTTCTTCTCTTTGTAATACTATACTAATGTCGCCGCGTTTGGACGTGTTCCATATTTTAGATTACAATTTTTTAAATATATTCTATTAATAATACAATACCCAATGATCGAGATAAGCCTGTCCAAATTTTGATTCATGAATAGAATGTTCTTCTTCTTCAGTCATTTCAATGAAATGTATAATAAAATATAAACAAAGAAAGAAATAAAATAGACATGTCTTCGTTGTATCCGTGCATAGCAATTAATTAGACGTATATTATTAAAAAGTAATTGAAAATACAAATAAATGATAAGGATTGATAATGGTAATGTGAATCGGAATAAACAAAATGAACTTGGACAGACTTGTAAAGTTCGCTTAGTACAAACTGAATTTCATTTATCTATCTGTGTATATATAATATATATTCTATTTTCTTTTACAGAAAGTTTAGAAAATAAAATCAAACATTACGAGAAGAAACGAAAATTTGAGGTCACACATTCCGAGGTTACGTAGCATATCCCTATGCTAATCACAGAACTTGTGTAATATATTACACACGTACTAACAGCTTTAAATACACATGTTTTTTTCTTACTGTAAATATTACGTACGGCAATTTTCACTATACGCGAGAGGGCCTTGTCCAGCCTTATTGTTCGTCAAATTTTGATAGCAATGAAGAATTCTCCAAAAACATTAAATTTTATGGGAACACATAGCGTTGCCTAAATTAACGTCGATAGGCCTGTAGCAATACATGCGAAGCGACGGACAGATCTTTTACAGATTCTAATTTTATGATCTATGAAAATCAAGATAGATTGTTAAATACGATAGGATTTTATTTTGTGCACAATTTATTAGTATTTCTGAATATTCATATATTATTGTAACTTTGTCTAATCTTGGAAAATCTAACAGCAGTTTATACTATAAATATTCAGGTTCTTAATGTGGTTATTTACAAAAGATGAAGCTAATGGAGGAGAGCAATATATACATAATTCAAATGCAAAATTTAGTTCAGGTTTTTAAATGTAGTATAAATATTTTCTCTATTTTCTCTGCTGTGTGATATGCTTTTAGTCGCGATAAAACATTAAAGTCGACATTGCTGCGGAATTATGACTGCGATGGACGATTTGAAAAGAAAATTTTAAGAAAACTAATCGATGTTTCTTGTTTATTTCTTTTCAGTTCTATCACAGGACGGCATGCATTTGAAACGAGTGTCAAAATTGCTTTCTTCCTCCGACGAATTTTCCTCATTATTTTTACTCTCACCATCTTCGTCCTCCTCCTCTAATTCATCCTGCTCTAAGAGTCGTCTTGCCATTTGCACGGCATGCCATTCTCGATAATGGCCTTTTCTTTTCGCCTCAAAGGCTCTTCTCCTTTCTGAAATAAAATTCGATGATAGTGAAATGTTTTATACTTTACAGAGATATTTTTACAGAGATATTACCTTTTTCTTCTGGAGTTTCTTCATCTTCCTCCTCTTCACTGGATTCTTCAGTATGGAAAATTTTGGGCTTGCTACCTCCAGCTAATCTAAATTTTAATCATATGAATTTTTTATTTTTATTATATATATATATATATATAATATTCTTTATAATTATATGTATATATATATATATATATATATATATAATATTATATTATATTATATTATATTCTTTATAATTAAAATTATTAAAAATTACTCACTTTGCTGCAAGAGCGCTAGCATCTAATTGATCAAACTCATGTTCGTTCTGAAGGCCTTCAAAATTGTATGGGGTTTTTGGTTCTTCAATCTTCATGTGACCATAGTCTTTGTCAGCGGGATGAAGGGTGGCGATAATATTCATCTCGTCCCATGTTGTTTCCTTACTCGGTCTACAGTTCATTAATATAAGATAAATAAAAAAATGGTGTTCATCGTCTAAAAATAGAATCTGTGTCAAGCAACGCTGGATAATGTCAATTATTTTATATCTTCGAGATATCAGTTTTATTCTTGCAAGTTCTTGTTTTTCTTTAAATTTAATGACTCTATAAGAAAGAAAACTATACACGTTTTAATATTTCGATAAAAAAAAGGATATTCGGAAAATTTTTAGTTTTTTAGGGTAGGAAAACCTCTTTCGCGAATTCAAACTGAGAAACCGCGGAGATACATATATCTTGGAAGATCAAATTCGACTCGAGCATTTTGCCGAATTTGTCGAGATGGTCCGCGCGTGAACTCGCAATTTATAAATACCGGATGATTTTGCGCGCGTGACACGAGTCAGCACGCGAACCTCCGTCGTCGACTCCGGACGGACGACACGAGCAACGCCGGGATGATGCACGCGTCTCTATTTTTACGCGAGCGCGTAGAAATTCAATTAACACCTCTCTCACCTAGGCGCCTCCGGATTGTCAAAACTGCTGGACGTCTTGAGGATTCCTTTGGAAGGCCGTTTCGACAAGTTCTCTGCCATTATAATCGGGCGTAATCACGACGGTCACTCACGACGGTAATGCCGCGGCTGCATGTTTACCTATAGATTTCACTCCGGCTGAATAACCTGCCTGCGCTGGGTGACTCAGAATTCACTCGCGGCACATCTTTACGGTACGTTCACGCGCCCCTCGAGGGAGAGGGGGAGGATGATCCTCACAGATCATAGACTTTATGAAGATAGGCAACTCATCCTCTTGCTACGGTCCGTTAGAAAGAGAAAAGGAATCGATAATTATTTAGAATACGGCCTTCACCTCCGATTTTGATAAAATTGAGTTCAATCGATGCGGTTTCACTTAAAATAAAAGAATCTGGCAGAAAAACGCGGCGGTCTACCTCGCGAACCGAGGTATTTAGCGTTAAAATTGATCACTTTTTTGGTTAGGAAATCTGTCATACCGACTCGATACAGCGAATTGAGTGTGCGCAATGGTCATGTTGCTCGGTGACCACACACGCATTGTGTGCAGACAGATGCGCACGAAATTTATCACTGTGATAAGAGTTGAGTTAGATTATTCCTTTCGGTAGTGGAACCTCATGGGGGGGGGGGGGCAGAACATACTGTCTCTACGCATGCACTTTTTAACATGAAGCGAGGTTCTACATAGATTTATAACTTTCTACGTAAAGTTTAACTCAAATCTTTAGTGATTATTTTTTAATTAACTTCTAAACAAAATTATTTTTAATATATAAATACATTTAGATTTTGTATTACATATAAAATATCAGCGCATGCGCACGTAGCTAAAGTACGTACATATAATGAGAAGCATAAATGAGGTCTTTTTTCGGTGTAGCTAGGAGTAGAGACACTATAATAAGAGACTGGCCACGACTCTGATTCGCCAATCAGAGACTCTGATCCGCCATGTTTTGGCTAAATCCTACGAGAAAGAAAGAAATACACACCATCTCACTCTAACCAATAGCGATATTTTTACTTTGCATGTGCATGATATAAGTGTATTGTGCATGTGTATTAAACACGTGGAAAGCGTGATAATATATTATTAAATAATAGAGATTAAAATTGTAAAATATATTGCAACACATTTTTCTTTTAATTATTTCTACAATTTTCACGTCCTTTACTTATACTCAGATGAAAATAGCTTTTCGTTCGGCCCTTTCTTCTTCTCTCATTCTTTTGAAAAGATTTAAAATAATTTAAAACATGTACACAAATAATAAAAGACATTTGATTTATGGTAAACTATTTTTATTAAAAAATATTGCGTATAAACGTTTTTATATAATTCATGATGTTTTCAATAATATTTGAAAAATATTAGAACTGTCTTCTCTCTATTTAACGAGACAATTAAAGGACGATGTATCTAAAAATAATTCATACGCTAAAATAATTGTAATTAAAAGACGTCCAGTTTTCGACCTTTTCATTCTGTTATTCATTGATTTGTTCATAATTTATATTTCCTAGCTCTCTGCACTCTAAGACTAGATAGACGTTTAAAGAAGCACGAAAGAAAATACGAGAAATTTAAGAACAAAAAATGTAAGCAACACGATCGAACATATCGAATATATCGCTCTATTGAAAAGAGAGATTCATTGTAAATATCATTTAGGAAATCTAAAACAATTGAAAAATCATAATATAAATATTCGAATCAAGAATTTATGATGTATGTATTTAATTTAAATAGAGTGTCTAATAATCTTCAATATATCAGTGAAAATATATTAGTAAAAAGTTGTAATAAAATTAATGAAATAATATCTTACCTTTTTTATAAATACTACATATATTCTGAGCTTAACTGAGTCTCAAGTACATTTTGCTAAAATATTGAATAAATAAATTAATTAAGAATTAATTTGCTTTATTGATGTATCTAATCAATAAAGCAAATCTATTGGTATATTATTAATTCTTTAGATTTCATAAAAAAGAAATTTCTTTCCAAAATATTATAATAAATATTAGATTTTAAGTATAAAAATTATATTCTATATGTTTTCATCATTTCTTTATGATAAAATTTTTCTTTCTGGTTTGAGTTGTATGTTTTGCATGTAAAATGAAATGTATAAAACAATTAATGATTGGGGGGCTATCTTCATACAGATGGAAAAAACTATGTGGGAAGTATATGGGAAAAACTATGTAGGAAGTATAGGGGAAAAACTATGTGGGAATTAGATGGGAAAAACTATGTGGGAAGAAGATGGGAAGAACTATGTGGTAACTAGATGGGAAAAACTATGTGGGAAGAAGATGGGAAAAGCTACGTGGGAAGAAGATGGGAAGAACTATGTGGTAACTAGATGGGAAAAACTATGTGGGAAGAAGATGGGAAAAGCTATGTGGGAACTATATGGCAAAATTATGTAGGCCTTAAATGGGAAAAACTATGTGGGAAGAAGATGGGAAAAGCTATGTGGGAAGAATATGGGAAGAACTATGTGGTAACTAGATGGGAAAAACTATGTGCGAAGAAGATGGGAAAAGCTATGTGGGAACTATATGGCAAAATTATGTAGGCCTTAAATGGGAAAAACTATGTGGGAAGAAGATGGGAAAAACTATGTGGGAAGAAGATGGGAAAAACTATGTGGGGACTAGATGGGAAGAACTATGTGGGAACTAGATGGGAAAAATTATGTGGGAAGAAGATGGGAAAAACTATGTGGGAACTAGACGGGAAAAACTATGTGGGAACTAGACGGGAAAAACTATGTGGGAAGAAGATGGGAAAAACTATGTGGGAACTAGATGGGAAAAATTATGTGGGAACCAGATGGGAAAAACTATGTGGGAACTAAATGGGAAAAACTATGTGGGAAGAAGATGGGAAAAACTATGTGGGAAGGAGATGGGAAGAACTATGTGGGAACTAGATGGGAAAAACTATGTGGGAAGAAGATGGGAAAAACTATGTGGGAACTAGATGGAAAAAACGAAAAATCGACCTGTTTGGCAATGTGCAAACGAATATCTATCAATTAAGCTAGTTTTTATTTAATTTACTCATAGTTGGGGGGCTAATGTGAAGATGGCCCCCCGAAATTTGTTTTGTTAATAATTTTTTTACTAGAAGTGTGCAAACGAAAATTTGAAATGTACATACCTGTGCAAACGATGAGCAATCGAATGAGCTATAGAAACTTTATGTTTTTCAATGTTGGGAGGCTATCTTCACACAGGTAGTATAGAAATTATTATAAGGGGAAAATTCATACTAATTTATTCATATTACTTAACTTAAATTGATGAATTGATGAATTAATTTTCTTTTTATATTAATTTATTCAAATTTGTTATAAATAAAATTATGCTGTGCATATTTACGATCTTCTTCTGGTTAGTTTTACGGTCTAATACCAGTGGCAGTTTTTAATAAAGACATTATTTATCGCATATAGATCAAGGTAATACTTTTCAACTTATATTCAATTCATTCAGCTGTATCTATTGCTTCTTGCATAGTCACATTATCGTGTATTAAGCGTTCCACATAAACATTACGAAATACCAGTTGCCTGAAGGATTCAAGTATATCTACAATCAAACTTATATAACATATTAAGAAATTTTCTTAATAATTTTTAATTATAATAATTTTTAATTAAGAAAATTTAATGTTTAATTTTTGAGAAAAAATATAATTTTTCGAAAAACAAATAAAAAGAGTTTGCAAGATGTTCTTTGTACTTACGATTAACTATCTGTATTAATCGTTCTCTTTATAGTATAATTTCCTAATAATAAATCAGTTAAATAAGTTTGAACCTGTATGTATGGTTGTTTATTATCAAAATTTTGCAATTTTCTAATAAACTGAAATTATTAATAAATGTTTATAAATATTTCGATTAAATTAAAAAAATTGCTTATACATTTTTTTATTTTACATATTTGTTCCTTCGTTATTTCTAATTCATCTGACTTTATTTCGAATTGCAATATTTTATTTATGATTTTTTCAACTAATATACTTTGATGTTGATTGTAACCATATATGTAAAGCTAGAAAAAGATATAATTTTTTTTTTTAATTATAATTACTTCTTTCTTTTATAAATTTGTTAAACGTTATTATATATTTATTAATATTATTTTTGTTCTATGTACTTACTGTTATTCCATTTTGAATATTCTTCAATTCATATTTTAAACCAGCTAATTCTTGCAGTAGAAGCGAACGTGGCATAGTAGACAGCGCACTGTCTACTGTGCTAATGATCCCGGGTTCGATTCCCGGCAGAGACAAAATATTTACGCTTGTCTTTTCTCGGAAGGCAATGGCAAATCGCCGAGTAGTATCTTGCCCAGGGATCTCTCTCTATCAAAAAATTGCCGTTTGGAATCGGTGTTAAACTGTCCCCATATACTTGCGTACACAATCTACGTGCGCGCCAGAAGTGTATGAGAAGGAGGCGCCTACGCACTGATAACGGTGTATGGCACTTGTTGACCATATTGATATATTGAAATATTAATTGAACTATGTTATTTAGATTATTTATAGCACTTGTATTTACATCCATCTCGATCATAAAAAAACTAAAGGTTGGTGGCTTAATACTTTAGAAAGCCAGAGGCTTCCAAAATGTTAGCTATTAGGGTGTTACACCAACCTTTTAGTTTTTAAAACTGAGAATAATGAGCCTTCGCTTTTATTTTCAAATAAGTGGAGAACGTAATGCTCAGTCTTAAAAAATAAGCAATAAATATAAGACTCAAATGAAATATTATATAATTATATCATAGTATACTTGATGATATACATACACACACAATATATGTACATATATACATACATATACAGGGTGTCCCGTAAAGACCGGATCAACGCTTAAGAGTATTCAAATAGCAAAATGCCAGTAGTATGCCAGCACTGTGCCAGCAGATCCAATTATGACTTCGCAGCAGATTTCAAGCTGCTGCTTCCTAATTAAGCTTTTTAGTTTTTTGCGGCATACCTTCTCATTATAGAATAATGACAAAAATGCGATAAAAAATCAAGCTTGCTGTCTCATTGTGTCAGCAGATATGTAGCAGATATCGTATAAAGTTTGTCATATCAGATACTGGTAGCAGAAACACAGCAGAAATCGAGCATAGTGTAACATCACGATGTGACGACAAAATTGTGGCAGGTATAAGGCGCGATCTACTTTATCAGCTGTGTCGACAGAAACACAGCAGAAATCGAGCACAGTGTGTCGTCACGATGTGACGGCAAAAACGCAGCAGAAATCGAATAGGATCTGCTAACATAACCTGTTGGCAAATTAACAACAGAAATAGAGCAAATTCTGTTTCGTGAATATTTAAATTGTTTACTAAAAAATTGTTACTAAAAAATTTTGAAAAATATCTCTATTATTTTTTCTATCTCTTATTTTAGAAGAATAATTTTTAATTATTTTACTAATGATGAAATTAATATATTTTTTACAGCAGAAATAAGTTATAAAAAGCTTCTTAAATATATAAAGTTATAATTCTTTTGATTCTTATATCAAATAATGTACATTATATATACATTTTATATAATGTACTATTTTTCAGGTACTACACTTCGTCAACTATCTTATTGGACAATTACACCTTGCATCAAACGCATATATAAAAATACGTAAATCATAAATGCATGTTTAAATGTCGAATATGATTTCGCTTATATAGAAAGTTTGATAAATTTTGCATGCGAGAAACGGACGCAACTAGCGGTAGTTTTCTAATTATTGTGTTTAATGACAGATGCAGAGTTTTGTCGATTTCTGTTGGCCGGCAGATTATGCCAGCAGGCCGTACCCGCTTTCTGTTACAATTTTGCCACCACGATGTGACGGCACACTGTGCTCGATTTCTGCCGACACAGCTGATAAAGCAGATCGCCATATACCTGCCGCAATTTTATCATCACGTGACAGCACACTGTGTTCGATTTCTGCTGCGTTTCTGCAAGGCAAATCGTGCTTTATATCTATCGAAATTTTGACGTCACGATGTGATGGCACACTGTATTCTGTTTCCGCTGCATTTCTGCTGTCACAGTGTGAAAGAATAAATATGCCAGATATTTACTACATTTTTGCAACATGCTTTGACGGCATATCATGCTACATTTTGGAGTATTTTCTGTTGAATATTGTGGCAACACAAAATGCTTGAATTCTGATGTATTTATGACGACAAGCTTTTTTCAATATTTACAGCATTTTTGCAGCATGTTGTGATATGCAGAGCTTGCTCGATATATGCTGCATTTTTGCTGGCAGTATCTGTTACAGCAGCCCATGCTGGATTACTGCTCAATTTTTGCCGGCATAACATGTATCATAACTTCGCAATTTGTGCTTTTGGCACGTTTTGCTATTTGGGTATAAGCATACTCTTGATTCACGAGTTGTGAAAATATGGACACCAGAGAGAAGCCTGAGAGACATACTCGCGATTTAGCTGTAACCTTATTCGCATAGATAATGTCCACGATTTTGTGATTCTTTTCCGTGTTAGACGCAAGGTTGATAAAGATGGACAGTCGTGTCCATATCGTGTCTCTCGTGCATCTTAGAAAAACGAAAGAAGATCAATAAAATTAAACAACTTTATGTCTAATTTTATATTTAATTAGAACATTTATATTAGAACATTGAGAACACTTTGCGCGCGAAATTTTTTAACATTATATATTTTTATATAATATATTTATATTATATTTACTATACTTGCCACTAAAACTTTATACAAATAATATTAACATTTATGCTCGTAACACAAAGTGAACAAAGCGAAAGAATTAATCAATAATCGCGGAAAAGCATCAACAATTAAAGTCTTACACCATCTTTTTATAAATAGAATCTAACATAAAATGAAAACTCTTCTTAATATATTTATATATTATATTAATTAAATTTTGAGTGGAATATTGAGTGTAAAAATTTGCAAACATATCGATAAATATCGTCGAAAATGTTTAGTATAATTTATTCTCAAAATTATATATTTCGCAAATATCGATAAAATATCATAATAATAAATTGTAAAATTATTACTATATAAATTGTTATTACGAATAAACTAGATTTTTAGTTAAAGACGGTTGATGAAAATAAAATCACGAGCAGTACTTTTTTAATCTGTGTATTAAGTATGAACAAATATGAACAACACTTATAACATAACATTATCGAATTACATTGTCAATTAAAGTTAAGTACAAGTGACGCTATAGGTAGGCTCCAATGAAGCCTCTTGATCAATTCTTTGGGTGCTCTCGCTGTTAGTTACAAAATTCGGAACAAGCATTGGGTTTAGGTGGAAGAACATTCGATATTTTGGGAATACGCTCTACGATTACGCTCGGGATTACAGCAGCAATAAAGTGATGCCACTTTGTTAACGCAGAGGATGTTTTAATTTCTCGTGGTATCGTGTTAGCTGACGTATCTGCAATTATAAAAATCTAAAAAAAAATCCACCATGATGTTTATCGAGTGCTTGGAGAAGGAGGAAGAACTCTCACAGAAAGGAGAGCTCTTCTTCTTTTGGATTCTTCCCATCCAGATCTTTGAGATTCTTCGATCGTCTTTTATGCGGCCACTTCGCTGGCCGCACACTTGTCGTACATTGCATCCAAGACTTGAATGAACTTCAGGTGACGTTCTTCCGGAGCGACAGTGGAACCACGGCTACCCCATAGAAATTTGATGTGGAATTCGGTGCGGAAGGCGTCCGACAACAATTCATCGCTCCTGCAACCCTCTAAAGCGATTTCTGCGTTTCTGCGAAAAAGCGGCAGACTATCGGCTAATTTGCGAGCCGCCTCGAGATGCGACCAGACGATCGACAGACCGCAATCGGATGCCGAGTTTTCCCATGGTGAAAGTATCGCTGCCGCGAGTCCGAAAGGTGCCACAGTGCCTGTGATAATGTTTTTTGAATGAATAACACATCGAAAAGATGAAGAGAAAAAAATTTAAAAATAGTATATAGAAAGATAATAATAAAATAAACGATAAAAATAAAATAAAGATTTAATATCGTTGTCCAGAAGAATTACAAAGCGAAGAGATATTTTTTCTTTATTCATTGATTAAACTAATTTGTTATTTTTTTTTTAACATTTTTAACGAATAATTTTCATTTTTTACCTAAAACATCTTCGGGACCGCGTTCTCCAAGTAACGCGATCGGTAGCAAATGTGGTAATGTCGTATTAGGCGCCTGCGGATTTGTACACTCATTCATAGCCCGTAGAGTAGGCCTCAGTTTCGCTTCAAAGCTGAAAGCTTCGTCCGTGTGCTTTTGTCGTAACAGGTGCCACGTATTGGCCAATCGTTGAATTTGCGGTAAGCACAAACCGAGCATTACGCCACAAAAGCCATAGAGATTGCCGAGTGCGGTTTTCGTGTCAATTGCCACTTTGATCCACTTGCTGATGGTAGCGGCTCTTTCTGCGGTATTAACAATTGTTATTGTATTTAAAAAAGAAATCACTGCAAGAATCACTGCAAGAGAATCTAAATATTCCGCTTCTAATGATTTGTCTTGTGTAAATTTTAAGTGTATTTTTTCATTGACTTTCGTAAACGCTTATCACAGTCAAAAGTTAATTAAAATCAAGAAAATTTATAAATTCAAATGGCTTACCTATAGCCGTGGCACCAGCCAGCACGGTGACAGCTACTAATAATTTTAGACATTCCGACCTTTCGATCAGATCCATCCTGGCTTGTCTACCATGAGGAAGGGTTGCTAGTTCGATGCCACTCAGTCCGCTTCTACTTCCTGATCCCGGTTGAAGTGCTACTTCGAGATCGAGCCTCGTGAGATGAGAGGCGAGCACTCGCGGTGCCGAATCCAGTAACATTCCCGAAACTCCCCTCAAGGCTGTAGGATCTAGAGGCCTATGTTCGCCAGCTGGTAACAGCAATGTCGTAAAACCCTCGATGTCGAGCAGCGTGGTGATTTCTAGAGACGGCGCGGCTACCACCAACTGCTCTTCTGCCGACAATTCGTACTCGCTGCTGTTGTTACCATTGATGCCATCGTTACTAGTGTTATAGTGGCTACGTATCACCACACCCTTGATTGGTACCGAAGACGAGGGGTTGCTGGTACCTCCAGAATTATTAGTTTCAAATTCGCTATCCCCCGATCCGTTTCCGCTATCGCTGCCGGAGGCCTGATAGCTCTGATGATGATGATGATGGTGATGATGATGGTGATGATGATGATGTTGATGGTTCGGCACATAGGGTATCCTGGGTGGTTTAGGTGGTGCCGTACTTAGGGTGTTTTGAAGATTCAGACTCTGGGGTTGTTGCTGTTGTTGCTGCAGGGCTGGATCTGATATCACCCGAGTGATCTTTTGGCGACCCAACGACAAAGAACAAGAGGGCGGTTGGTTCTGAATCGGCGGTACTCGTGGTAGGGTACTAGACTGGATAGGTAACTGCGGTCCTGTTTGCTGATTGTTGTCTCGAACGACATGCTGATCTGGAACGTGGTGCTGAGCGGTCAGAGAGTGACTGCGTTGTTGTTTTCTCGGTAAGCGAGGTGGCGAACCGGTCGATAGAGAAGAAGAGCTAGGACTAGAGCAATGTTGATTACTTGTAGGTCCTGCAACGCATGTCAGTGGGACCGATCTGGTTTTCGGAGTAATAATTCGGGCTCCGCTGGCCTGACTAATCGGTCGACCACTGCCAACGTAAAAGGTTATCAGATCAGCGACCGTGTCGAAGGCTTCGTCTTCAAATTGATACTGCGCTCTTTCGTAAACCGTGTCGGGTTGAATCACAACCTACAAAAAAAAAATCAGATTATTTTTAAATCTTTAAATTTACATCGATAAACTGATTTTAAAGCGTATTGAATAAATTACATGTTTATTTATTGATAAAACAATTAAAAATAGAAAAATTTTCTGGTAAATTTTTATTCTGGTATTTTTATTTTATTTTTATTAATCTATAATATTTAATTTGAATATGAATTATTAAAAAAAATTAATTTATTTTGCTGATTACAAGACAATATAATTATATGATATTTTGGATCACAATCCAATTGTTAGGACTAGAATTTTGATTTGGCCATGCTAACTCACTCGATTAATGACGAAATGTAACGGTTGACCCTTCCATCGTACGGTTAGGACATAGTTGCCGGGTTGGGAGGCGCAGTCGCGCACCAAAAAGTCCCCGTCGTTCGGCACTTCCGCCTCCGCACCTTTCCGACCGCCGCGCAACGTGCTGCCATGGTACCAGGCGTGCGATCGTAGATCTCGAGGATCGAGAAGCCGCAATTCTCTTTCCAAGAGCTTACGAGTGGATTCTTCAGGCGGTTCCTTTAAAAAAAATCAATAAAATAGAGTTACTTAAATTTAATTTATAATTGATTTTCCAAAAGTAACATATTTCCTGGTATGTATCTCTTCTTGAATGTAGCGTGTTAAGAAAGAAATTGAGACATCACGGATATGCGCTCGTTGTTAAACCGAGTAAAAAATATTCGATTAACATCGATCAAAAACTTGATCTTGTCAGTCCGAACTTTTCCAAATGATGAATCATTATTACTGTGAATTTTTTATTTGAATACACTATGCCGGCACGATCTCGTATTGTCGATTAATCATTCGGAATTAGAGAAGGCAAATGATATATCGCGCGAACGTTCCGCGCGTAAGACAATTGTAGCAATCAATGCTGGAAAGAGACCGGAGTCTGCGGTCCAGCAAAGATTGGCTTAACAAGAGCAGCCTTGGGTTCCCCGATGTATAGTCGTCAATCGTCTGCAACTCGTCATCGACGTCATCAAGTAGCTCGACTATCACACAACTCATCATCGCTTGTAGTCGAGTATATCTTCGTTCTATTTAATTGCTTCCTATATGTCGCGACAAAAGAAACTAGCTTCGATAATTTAAATTCATGATTACGCGTTTGATCGATTACGCGAATATGTGAGGCGTGATGAGGCATAGGAAATATTTCAAATATTGTAGTATATATTATTTACTGATTTTCTTCTCAGCTGGCAATATTTTTCTAAATAAAAATATCGAAGGAAAATATCACTTAATTTCGAGATTTTATTTTAAAAAATATATGTGATGTTAAAATTAATTGAAAATTGTTTGATGTAGCGAGGAATGACGTTGACATTTTCGCTAAATCGATCACAAATTCAGAGAAAACTAGATAAAAGATAGAGTGATGATGTCAAATTAATCAAGTTTCTTCGTCCTCGTATGAATATTCATGGCTATGCGAAAATCGGATCTCCGTAAATTTAATTTAATCCAGCATTCGCTTCTTCAAAACGCCAGTTATAACATTTGATCTTCGAGAAAGATAAATAGATACTCACCATTAGTGGAGAGAGATTGTTGCTCTTCTCGAGTACCTTCGTTGAGGGTGACTCCCGTTGACACGTCGGAGGATATACGCGGCAATCCACCCTCGCGTCGCTGTCCTCTTCCTCCGGCGTCCTGCGATCAGAACGGGATCTTTAGTCGCTCACATCTCTGTATCTCGTATTTTCTGACCTCCGATCAACTTCCCTCCTATAGATCCCGATTCCCTCGTCCAGGAGAGGAAGCCTCCGTGCGGCTCTTCGGACGGGCGGATAGAGTTTGACCGCGACTCTCGAGTTCAGAGAGAGAGAGAGAGAGAGAGAGAATGCGCGCGCGCACGCACGCACGCACCCCACTGACCATCAGCGCGATTCGAGCAGGATCGTATTTTCACGGAGTATCGCGGGGATACCAGATGATATTAATAGATAGCGGGGAAAAGAGCGGGAGATAAAGAGAGAGAAAGAGGCGAAAGGAAAGATTGGTTGGTTGCGCGTGCCAAGGAAAATATTTTCTTCCTGCCTGCCTTTGTCCATTCGTGCGCGCTGCCGGCGATTAGCTCGCGAGTTAAATCCGACGGAGTTGGTCTCGCGCGATGTGGGGATAACGTCGTTACGTCGGTATAACGAGCATGGAAAATAACGACTCGTCGGTCGCGAGAGTAGTACGCTCGTACATGTACGGCCTTTTAACGCGGTTAAATCGTCATCGTTTAGCATATAATTCAAACACGCGAGTAATTATTCGTTCCTCGCGTGAGAGCGGATATAATATTGCATATATCATTCGGTTTTATATATTTTTTTATATTCTTTTAATTCATATAAAATGTAAATAAAAAAAATTATCTTGTTGCATTTTGCATTTATTCGACGACGACGATCCGCGATCACCACGTATCTATGAACCCCCGATGATACGCTACTGCGATGTTATCGCCCTCGTTCGTTTCCACCCGTTCCGTCTTCATACCCGCCCCTTCTTCTCGTCCATCAAAAGTCAGTCGCTTTGACAGACGACGAATATCGGAATACATGTGTGTCGACGATGGATACTTCTCACGTTACGTATCTTGGCGTATTGGAGAGATATAAGACGCAAGACGGAGTAAAAGAGTATCGCTTTTATCGCCTCCGACCGGGTTATTCCGTCGATACGGGGGGTTATTGATCTCCGCGGACAAGGGGCTGCGTATACGGAGGGGGTCGACGGCCAAGGTGCGCTTGCGTCACCCGGAAACGTTCGATAAGCGGCGTCATCGAGATGCACTGGCCGACGTTACGCTCGCTCGCATAAGAAATGAGACTTTAGTAATTCCTTACTCGATCCATTTTTATCTCAAATTTTATCTTCTTGCAATTAAAAAATTGGCTTTTAACGCGATAATTTTATATCGAGCTCTAGTTAAATGTTATCACACCGTTGAATGAGTCTCGTCAGAATAATCCGAAATATAAAAGAATGTGCAAATCAATAAGCGTAAAACGACCGAAATGTATACAAAAAAAGCGAGATTCGCGATTCAAAGAGAGATACAAAATTATTTATCTCTCTGCGGGCAGTACAATGTCACCGACATAAAATCTCGCATGTGTAAATGTGTGATATTCGCGAGGATGCTGCCACCGTTCTGCTGACCGCCGTGCGCTTGCCACCGGGCTTTATCTCGCGAAAGCTGCCCGAGGGAAATGTATTATTCCACGTCCGCTTTCCAAACAATATCGTTTTAAGTTTTTACGCCGAAATAGGATAGGATAGACTCCTCTGTATGGACTGCCGAGATTAATCGCGGGAGAGATGTTTCGAGGATGATCGATACGTTCCTTTGATCCGTCAATCATTCCGTAACGTTTGAAGTTGGAGTGACGTTGGAGCGCGTATTTTTTTCCCCTGGAATAGGTCACGATCACCCTCGAGAACTCGCATTGACATCTCTCGATGACAGGTGGATCTCGGCTTGTAGTTTCCCGGCTTCATTTCCCCGTTATGGAATTCCCGTATTTGTTGGTGCCGATCGTATATATATACGAGAGCGCGTCATTCTGAAGGTAGAGATCGAGAGAAACCGGTTCGAGAGTCGCCGGACCCATTATATTCCCGTACCGGTATCTCGATGTACCTTCAAAGGAGGCTAATTCATAAGTTATAACTTTGGGCCTTCGACTTTAGCAAAAACGGCGTGTGTCCCATGCCCCGTATCTAATTCCTTATTCACCTTCGTTTATTCCCGCTTCTGGTTCCCGTCCTCATTTCGTATTCGCACACATCACACTCCTCCCATTCTTTAATCCCTTCAGACGACGATCCCAAAGGGAATAACAAAATTCGTAAAATTTACTAATTTTTACGATTATACGATTACGATTATACGAGCTTTTTATAAAAATAAAAATTTACTGCCAAAGTTTTCGATTTTCGGTCGCGCGTTACGTATTCGTTATTTCGGATAACTAACATTTCTAACATGTACGTCGTAAATATTTAAATATTTTTTACACGAACCTCGAATTGTCCTCGATAGGATCCTCAGGCGATGGCGGGGTCACGATTAGACACGGTTCCTTCTGAATAATCACCTCCGACTGCAGGTGTATCGTGTGCCTCTTTTGCCGAAGATCCTTACACGAGTCCGACGAGGCAAGGCCATTCCGTTTGCGCCGTCGGCCGTTGGTACCTAGGTTCTGCAGAGTACCCATAGATGGGAATCGAAAGCTCCATGCTATGCCTGAATGTGCCGTAAAGAAATTTGCGTGTAAAAGTGTTATCGTGCTTCTCTCGAATCTTCGATCAACGAGAGATGAAAGTGTAAAGAAAAAAAGTTTTATGTAATAAAATTTAGAACTGAACGTGAACGCGATCCAATCTCGCGTAGCGAGAATCGGCGCTAATTGGTATCATTTCAAGAGAAAGCAAATTTCAAATCGACTTGCGAGAACGAGGTGCGTATTTGCGTGTGCGTAATAATATATATCGCTCTCGCTCGAATTTCTCTCGTATTAATCGGTTTATATCGTTTCTCCTTCGCTTATCTCTCGAGACTGACAGTGTTTTCGATTTGCGACTGCGGCGCGCGCACAGAATCCGATATATCGGATTTGTAGCCGATGTGCAATTTTACGGTATATAAAACGGTTGACATTTCCATTCGCGCACCGATATAAAACCCGGCTGGCGTGGACACGTGAAGACGAAGATTGCATATATTTCACCGTGCACTCACGTATGCTCCCGGCGTCTTCCAGCTTTACGGATTCCATTCTGGCCACCGTGTGTGTGTGTGTGTGTGTGTGTGTGTGTGTGTGTGTGTGTGTGTGTGTGTGTGTGTGTATGCTCACGTTCGAGTTGCACGAGTCCGCGCGATCGCAATTTCATTCGGCTCATCCGAATTATCTCACATTACGTGTGCACGCGTGAAACGGCCCGGCGTCGAACTTGAATGCACTGTAAGCGTGGTCGGTCTCTCGATCGGCGGCCTGGACACGTTTAAAAAAACGAGCCAGAGGAATGCAGGTTTGTAAAGTCGTTTGCCTCTCTCTTTCCCCCATATCCGTCGTCCGCTCCTCTACCTTTTTCTTACCTTTGCACTCGCTGTGTCTACCTGCTCGTCTCTCTCTCTCTCTCTCTCTCTCTCTCTCTCTATATATATATATATATATATATATATATATATATATATATATATCTCGTTCTTTTTGCGTATCTCTTGCACGTATACCTTGCAAGCGAACATAATACCTAGTGATGGTGATAAGGTTGCCGTTTACCAGAGATATCTATGCGATGTTTAGAGAGGCGCCATCGACTGCAAAAGTGAGAGACAGTCGAGGCACAATTTTCTATCGTGCAAAATAATTTATCTCTATTTTCATAATTATACTAATTATAAAATTATAAGCTATATAATATGGGACTATCGTAATTTCAAAACCATTTTTTTTAAACCAGATTTTTGGATTTAATTTTACGACATGTTGACTTTCTACGTTATGTAAATAATGCCAAAAGAAAAGCACAAAAGTTAATTAAAAATAACGAGAATTCATTAATCGCAAAATGTCTAGTTTTACATGTGAAAGAACCTATATTTTTATTTTAGATTAACGCATTGTATTCCATGCGATTTTTCGATCCGATTTTCTTTATTTCCTATTGTAATTTTGATTTAAAAGCACGTTTCATAATTTTATTTAGAAAAAAAAAATATTTCATGTAATTTTGTGGACATACTGTACTTTAATCATACACGGTAGCGCAGACGGTTGTAGAGATAAACCAAGTTAAATATTTTACCGCTCGATGCGAGGAACCCGCTTGATAACGTTCACAATCGCCCATTTTTTTTTTACCTTTATTATAAGGTTTATTCAAAAATTATTTTACCGAGCGAATATGTTTATTTTTTTATAAAAGAAGCGATAATATAATTTATTTTATTCAAAATAATAAAATCAACTTTTCAGAACATTTCACACAAAATGTTTAATAAACTAATTTTTACAGATTTCGTTAATTAAATTTTTTTCTCAACAAAAGAATTCAATACAATAGCTTTTAACTTATGAGAGAAGTTAAAAATAAATTTTTTTTTCAAAAATAAATAGAAAGAACTTTTTATTTCAATGCTTGACTAAGTTAATAATTTGACAATTTATGATGAACACTTGAAATATAAAAATTAAAAAACGATAAAGAAATGATGATCTTCAGGTTGATTTCAATTAAAAGAATGCTTTAGAAATATATGAGAAAATATCAAATCGTTTTTAAAACGTCAAATTCAGCTTTTTTCAGAGAGTACTCTTACGCGAGTGTAATTCGTATCCAGGTCCTTGTTTTCTTCATCGTCATGTAATTATCGCGCAACAGGAATTTCAATCGAGACGCGTTCGTGCGAAGAGAAAGACAACCGAGGCGAGTTATTTATCGGGATTTCCAGCGCGCGTATCAACGTTGGAACGGTTTGAAAATGCATGTTTCTCCACGATTTTCAAAATAATAACAGCGATAGGAGTTGCAGTTTTTGTAACACACAACCGCGTGCAAATTACAACGCGTTCGCTCGAACAGAGCGAAAAGTTCTACTTTCACCGCGATCTTGCGACATCACGCGAATATGATGCGCGGTAGGTTCGTCGCGTACAGCGACGATCTATGCACCTGTTACGCAAAAGATTCTACATCCTTTTTTCTTTAATTTCCGCTTCCTTTTACTTGAATCGCTCGATCGAAACTTGGTCGATAGAGGCCAGATTTCCATTCGGTTGGTTTTAAGCTTCGAGCGTGGATAATAATAGTCGAGTCTACTTGAATTCGATTTATTATACACGCCTTACGATCGAGTCGTAGGCGTCGCTCGATGATGAACGTTTCATTTTTCGTTTGGGATCCTCACGTTCGTGTCTCGTTAAAATCGTTCTCTATAATTTATCTGGAAGCTGACTAATCATCCGTAATTCATTTCCGACAATCGCGGAAAGGGCGTGATCCCGTAAAAGACAGTCTCATCCTGACTCCTATGCAGTTGCACGTGCCAATTCACCGGCAGGCGATGACCGACATTTCTTCTTCTGAGCGCGTCACCGCCTGTGATTTACGTAACGATTATTATCGCTTTATGAATGTGGTTTTCCGTTGCCCTCGACAATCGTAATACGTCATGTGGACAGGGAGGGCTCTGAGAACGGGGGAGGGGGAGGGGGAGGGAATTATAAATCGGCGGGAGTGCACACGTGTCCCTCGTAACACGATCTGCCGCGCATGCATCACCGATAAGTGCAATATCGCCTTTCCCTTTACCAGTGAACAAACACACAAACTCGACACGTTGGCGCATTTATTCCCTTATACTTATCAACGTGATGACAAAAATAGCGTTAAAATTGACAAAATTCGAGCGGTCGCCTCCTACGTTTATCCCGTAAATACGCACTTCGTTACACGGAGTCAGGGCTCTCGGCGGGGTGTCGCGGGCTCGTCTGCCCCCGCGATGAATGTTATATCCGCGGGGGTGCGACGAGCGCGGGGAAAATGTCGTGCAAATGCGCGTATAAATGCGCAAGCGGAAGACCACATGGTGTCACGTGGCGGGTGGTATGCATGCAGGAAAATGCGCACTGACTCTGGCTACGTCGTGACTTCAGTTTGCTGGCGGTCTTTCCCATTTTCCCACCAGCTGCACGCCAGCGGGTGCCCGTGGAATTCCCGCCGGTGGATCGAATCGAGGGTGGCACCGCGGCAAGAGGAGCGATACGGATGACGATGACGATGACAACGACGACGCGGCACTGACACGGCACGGCTGCGGCACCGTGCGACGCGGTCTGACCGTAGCATAATGCGATACCGAGCTAACTGAGCGCAAACATACCAGAAAGAGGGGACCGGACCGACCGATACGAGCAAGTGGTGCTCGTAGGAGGAGGAGAACGTGACCGGCAACGCGAGGAGGGTCGCGGAGTGCGGGGGAGATTGACAGAACGGGAGGAAGAGAGAGAGAGAGAGAGAGAGAGAGAGAGAGAGAGAGAGAGAGAGAGAGAGACGCGGGAGAGGCGGAGACGGTCAGAGAGTAGAGAGATATGGTATAACTGGCTTGAAAGAGAGACGGTTCGTGATAGAAAAGGAGAGAACTGAACGGGCAAATGGCAGAGACGACTGCCGTTTAACAAACGATACTGTCGCCAGACACGTAGCGTGGCAGCGACGGCCTTCAACCGGTACTCGAGTACCTCTCTACATTCTTCGAACATTCGAATCGGAGTCGAGAATACGAAAATCCAAAAGATATGGATCCTTTTTTTTTTTTTATAATTACGAATCGGCAGTCGCGGCACTGTGCTCGAAATTTGAAGTGACTCCCGAATTGAATCGAATAACTCTCGAGTATAGTGTCGAAGTTACTGACGTTTATCTTATTTCTGAAGTTTCTTTCATTATTTAAGATCTAAGTCTAAGACACTGTTGGCACTCTGTTTCACATCTCCTATCGGTATTTGACGCTTTTCCTAAAACATTGGTCAGCGAGTTCACAGTTCGTGTTTTCTGAAAACTATTACCGTTTAAGATAGCAAACAAGAATAGAGATGTGAAGTAAAGATAATCCTCGGGAAGGGACGTCTCTAAGATATTCTTGATAGAGTTCTTAAGTAAGCGACCTGAGGACTGAACCCGTGAAAGTTTGTGAGAAACCGGGAGAACAAAGAATTTCGTAGAAGAGAAAAGGATGGAGAAACGGAGAACGTGCACGAACATACGACACGCGGATGCATGACAACGTGACTCTTCCCAAGGAGTCGACGCGGCTCGTGATGTCATCGGAAACTCGTTCCACAAATGCGACTTCTTGCATTAATCCGAGGTTTCTTCGTTTCTGTCGCGTCAGCGGATTTCGCAAGGACGCGAATGCAATGAGCGACGAGTTACGAGTGGTCTGCGAACCACCTGTTGAACATTTCGGATTCCCGGATACGCATGCCGGTCTCTCGCTGCCGAATTCGCGTCACTTCGCGACGTCACGTTCGTCATTTGTGGTATTTATAAATAGAAAGTGATGACAGAGTCGATTAAATGACTTTTCAGGTCGCAGAGCGGAAAGATTAATGACCCGTGCGTTATCGCATTACGATCGATATCAGAAACCATACCTCACTACGAGCAGCTGTCAATGCTTAAAATTAAGCTTACTTTTTTCGAAACGCGAGATACTTTTGAACTCTAGGATTTAGATCGATGATTATATACGTGACGTTGAAGCGTCGCTCGTCGGCGGAGGAGATAACGCTCTCGATCGAATCGCAATAAGAGAAATCAATTAATAGTGTCAGTCTTAGAAGTGATGCAACAAGACGCCGCGTACCGCTTAGGCCCTGTTTATTGGTGCTGTTTGTCAGAATACATCGAGTTTTACAGTCAATATTTTCTATACAACAATTCTGCCGTATTACACATTTTCTCTATACATCATACATACACAGAATATAGTTATTTTGTATACACACGTTGACTAGATCTTAACGTCGTCTTATTTTATTGTTAGGCTCCAGAGGACCGATTTAATGCGAGAAATGGTTCCAATTCGCGGCGTATCTCTCCGGAGTGTAAGAAATACGCTTGCCGAATAAATTGCGCATTCGCTACGAACAAATTGACATCTTGGTCGATCTTTGCCGCTCCTTTCCTCCTCCGCCTCGTCCTCCCGAGACCGTCTTTAGAGATCTGTTTCAAAAAATATGGCTAATTGACGGATCTATTCTAACGTACGACGTCAATCGTTGACATAACTTCCTGTAGGCTAATTGTATTCTGATTTATAGTAACAGAGTCCAGTCATCAGTACGAATTTATTTAGAGTTCATGGTCCGATACGCGAAGGTTGCGCTTTCCTCCAAGCTAGACTCACATCGCGATTTACGAACGATGCCTATCGCGTGCAGTGATAGAATATCGGCGATTACATAAATATTTGTCTCAGGCGGACTCGCTATCTGACACTTTGAAATATTTACAGACGGACGAGGTACTGAGAATGACACGAAGATAAAATCGACACACTTAATATTTTACACCGAAAATCGAGAGTTCGAGGAAAATCGATGTAATCTATCAAATTTGATTGTTTTGCTCAAAAATTAATTCCAAGTTAATCGGATAAAAAATTCACGTAGATGGACTTTTATAAATGAGAACAATTTTTTATTCTCTCGTATCATTCTTAGTGCTTCAAATATGTAATTAACAATAGGCGCTCTTTTATTCTTCATTCTGCCTCGAGACCTTCAGAGTATTCGTAAGATAGAAATTATGATTGTTTTCGAAACGTTAAAATCAGAGGGATAATTACTGGCTCGTCGATGCGTCTATAATGTATTTCATTCAATGATGACGGATCTTTGATAATAAGGCTAACCGGAAGCACCGATCGTAACGCTAAGCAATCGCTTCGCCGTCCTCCCTCGCGGCCTAATCGATCCGCTAATATCTCTTCCACGTCCCAGAGATCTCACATATATTCCTCATTTATTATCTTCTAATTTGTCTCTGTATCGTACACACGCACAGACACACAAGAGACACGTATGCGCTATACTATAAACGAACAAACGAACGACGTGCAACATATACGAATGTCCGAATGGTGACGCTCGCGTTTCATTCTTTCAAACGGAGAAATGAATCACCGGAAAATCATCTGCGTTAGAAAAACTGTTCGCGCAAATGCGCAAAAATTGATTTCGCTTCCTAGGACAAGAATACTCTCATAAAAGTTTATAAACGTATTGACGGGGAGGGGGGAGACTTATTCAAATGTGAACAAAGGGAATTCGTATCAGAAGAACTGAAATTCACAGCTGCGAAATGTGCGAATATTTGGCATTAGAAGAAAAGACGTTCCGTAAAGTCCAAGACCCCTACGTTCGAAGACTTAGGGTTCGAAATTATGTGCGGGGCAACATCTCAATAGAGATGGCAAACAGGACAATAATAAATATTTTCTGAAATAAACGAAATAAATAAATTAAAAAAAAAAAAGATCAAGTGGACAGAAAAAGGAAGAATGACGACGATTATAAAATAAAATAAAATTTTACAAGAACACAACGAAACATTGCATCCCTTTCACAATTAAAATTCAACAAGAATAAAAATACAAAAAAAAAAAAAAAAAAAAAAACATATGAAATATATGCCAATTCTTAGATATTTCCGCGGAATTTTTCAGATGCCCAAACTTCATAATTTTCTCTTTGTAATTAATTTATTTTCTCGCAAATTAATAAAGTTAGTTAAAAGTTAGTTATTTAGTTAAAAACTAAATAATCACAACGTTGCTGATAAATAAAATTAAAGATTTATAGCGTTGTATCCTTCTAAAAGTATCCTTCTAAAACTTAGAAGATAATGTGACCTCTTTTCCAAAAGACCCCACATGGATATATTGTATGTTTTACGCTTGGATACCTAAGAGTTAAGAAAATTGCGGTCGAAGTTCAAGTATCGCGGGGACATTTTGTATAAAAAGAAGTACGGTAATATCGTGTAGTTTGTAGTATATAATCGTCTCCCTTCCGCTGTGAAATACAAAAGAAATGATTCTCGTAAAAACAAGTGTAGGCAGGTACTGTATTATGTTTCGCTGGAATTCTTCTCCATGTCGCTGTCCCGCTAAATTTGCCCTCCGAGGGTTCGCGATTAACGTCGCCGAGTTCGCGGGGGTTTCGACGATCTCATCTAGAATACTTTCATGTGTTTCATGAGTTTCGATTTCCTCGAATTTCACGGAAAATCACTACTTTAAACATCGTTAGTTATGTAACTACTCTCTTCCCCGATAGGAATTTGGGGATCTTTGCGCTTCTCGACACTCGTTCCTTTCAGGAGAATTTTACGAAGGCTTCGAGTCCTATCGTGAATCTTGATATGTATACGACACGGTATACGTAATATCAAAAGCTCTTCATAACGAAATTACAAAGTGTACAGACTCGAAATGTCCATCGCTGGACAAAAAATTTTTCCCGTTGGGAAACGATGTTGAAATAGGCCGATTGTTACAAATTGTACGTTTCGATTTTCCACATCGTTTTCGATACAAACCTTAACGCCATATAAAATAATTCGTGCAAATGTTAGTGGGATTATCAGATTGCATTAATATGTGTAATTCGGTAATTCGATGTAGATTAATGGATTCTCTAAAATACAAATATTTCGAATGTATAAGTTTAAAAAAATGTCAATATAAAACAATTTTTATCGTTTAAATTTTTACGGGAGAATACACTAAGTTTGTAGTAATGGATATGGAATAGTTCGATATTCTATAAGAGAAATATTCATATATCATAAAGTTAAAAATTTTATAGTTAATACACTGTTTCAAAGTAATAAAATTAGAAATAAAAGTTGAACATCGAATCGAGGCGTTTTACCCGTTTGTCCATCGATAACTCTGTCACTCTGTCGTAAAACTCCAATTGGAACGAGCGCAACACAATTGACAGTAATAAAGCGCACACGTTGATAATTCTTTCTATGTTTAGTCCTTAAGCACCGATCGTGATTAGAATAAACGACTCAAGTTGCAAATTTCGCCTAATCGCCACAAGATGGCTTTGCAAATGTTATACCGCGGCTCTTTGCAACATAGTACGACACACATTATATCGAATGCTGAGAAAATAAGTCTGTAAGAGAGATAGGGATACATCTGAACGTTAGAGGCCATATTTAAACAATTCAAGTAATTCACCGTAATAAAAAATTTTCAGTTCTTTGATTAAAAAACAAAATTCAAAAGCATTATTTTTCACAAACGTGAAAAATAAAGACGCTGAAAATCTTTTATCATGAGATGTAACATTCAAATTGTTCAAAACTGTTGTTCAAATGCATCTCTTCCCACTCTACATCCGACAAATGGACGACTCTTACGTAAAGAGAAATCAAGACTCTATCTCTTGTTTTCTTTCCGCATAAAAGTCGCGCGATTATATATTGGTTGTCTTTAAACATGCTCCAGTGTGCACACAGCTTCAATAGTTTGTCTATACTGAAAATAATTTATCTCGCGCCTTCGTTGCGCCGTGTATCTCATCGCGCGCGTGAGTAGCTTCTTTTATCTCTTTCTTACACAGATGTCTCACCGACATCGCGCATCTCGTACAGAATATAAATGCATGAAGCTCTCCCTCTCTCTCTCTCTCTCTCTCTCTCTCTCTCTCTCTCTCTCTCTCTCCCCCTCCCTCCCTCCCCCGTTGTTCCTTAGGCGCTGATTTCCGTTTTGTGCGTGTGGTAATCAGGTAGACGTTCTGCCCCATCGAGGGAAGAAATGGAACCGGAAGAACGTGGCGGTTTACAAAAGGGCGCAGGCGGTGCCGTGCATCACCTCGGAGATGAACATCGGCGTGCCGGCGCTGAGGCCGCCGTCGCCCTTCTCCTGCTCGTCCTTCTCGTAGTCGCAATCGAAGTAATGACTCTGCAACAGAACGCGTTTCATGATGAAACGCAATGCGGCTCGCGTATTTTAAAATTTAAAACTCGACTTTATACAAGCCCGGAAAATAAAATTTCTATTTTGATCAATCTAAATTTCAATTTCAATTTCTCTCTCTCGCTTTTCCTCTCTCAATATCCGTTTTAGAATAAAAAAAAAATTTTCTATATTTCTGTCTATTTTATCATCGAATTTCAAATCGGTATAATTCTAATATTTGAAATATGTATCTGTCCGAAATTGAACAGCGGAGAGTCGGCCTTACAAACGTACCTGGCAATCCAAACATCTGCAGTGATCGCTCATTTTGCAAGTTATGCCCCATTGCTTGGCCATCGCCTTGTAGAACTCTTTGCTCGATTTGTGAAGAATCTTCGGTCCCTTGGCCGCTTTTCTGTCCCCACCTCCGGGACCACCACTGCCGTCGTCACCCGCATCATCGCCTTCGGCTTCCTCCGTACTCTTTTCATTACTGGAAATATGCTTCTCCTTGTCCCCCTCCTTCGCCTCTCGTAGCGCGATAGCCGACGATTCCATTCGTGTCTAAAAATGCAACGTTTTTATCGTTAAAATAAAGATTGCAAAATAACAGAGATAGCGAAGTAAGACTAAAGTAGACTTAGGAATAATAAACTTAGAGTTGAGATGCGGAAATTACTGTTAACGAGAAATTACAAAGAGACAAATCTGTAGTACTTTGACAACACCGTGCTGCCGGTGATCGCTACAGGCTGTACGCACAATGCGACCGTTTGTCATTGTTGCGATGCACAATGTGGCGCGAATTATCACACGCGGCAACATGGTCCACGTGTATCTCGTTAATCTAGCACGTTACATTTTCCATCAACGAGTTGACGTGGATATCAACCTCGGGGCGCTCCGACTCTCGTATTTATTGCGTTCCACGATATTCGACGCCGTGTAGAATTAATCGAGTATATATTGCTACGCGTAATCGAACGGAATCGAACGTGGACCGCGCGGCAAACAAATCTCGGCCGAACGTGGTCCAATATGTCGGCTGTGTCATTTTTTGCATCCGTCCGTACTCGGTACTCGGAGTAATAGATCGAGAAACGATCAATTAAAAATCCTCTTTCCGAGATACGACGAGGCACTCACCTCTTCGAGAACGTGCTCGTACGAGGGCGGAGGCGAGCTGGGAATCGTCTGCTCGTTCCTAACCGACAAACAATTCTTGTCCGTTTCCGCCTCGGGTGCATCCGCAAACTCGTCTGTTCCCGACGGCAACGACTGATTAATTTGCCGTTGCTGTTCCTCGGATTCCACGCTGTTGCTGCGACTATCGCCGGAGCTGCGCGATTTCAGCATCTTTGACAAACGGAGTTTGAACGGCGCCAGCTTGACGAATTTCTTCGTTCTCGTGGCCTGCGGAAAGGATGGAGATCGTATTTTCATTTGCGGAACAATCGCGAGATGGGTTTTTCATCGAGAAGCCATTTCCGTAAATGACGGGCGTATCCGAGGATTCACGCGGGTATAAAGTAGAGTACTCGTACTTTATTCCGAGCCAACTTTTAAAGTAATGACCGTGCAACTCTGAATATTCAAGGGTTAATAACGATAAGGTAAAGGAAAAAAAAAGAACACGAGAGATGCGTATAAAAGAAGCCTATAATGAAATGGGCATGAGAGATTCAATAAACACATAGAAAAAAAAAAAGTCTTTTTTGAAGAGCAAAGGCGAACACGACGATGGCGATATGGAAATAAAAATTTATTTCTTTTTTTTATCGATAACAATTAAAAATTTTTTCGTTCGAAATACTCGATTCGGAACGAGAGAACTTTACTCTATACCCGCGAGATCACGCAACTGCATCGGATGCATCTGTCGTTGACCTACTGACCGAGTTTGCGGATATTGGCGGTCGACGTACCGCCGCCACTCTCGACTTGGTGCATTTGCGGCCGACTTTACAGACGCGAAGCTTACCCCGCCCTTAAGCTCCTTCCAGAAAGGAGAAGAGGTCGGTGGAATCGAGGACAAGCCCGAACGATGATTCTGACACGTTGTGTCGCTCGGTATTATCATTTCGATTCGATGCGCCGCGCGAAAATAATATTTGCCGTCGTCGTCGTTAGTTTTCTGCTTCAAATAATAAAATATAGGACACATCAGCCGTATGTATTATCATTCAAATGTCGTTGTTAATATTGCTACGTGTGTGCTTTAGCGTTCAATCTAGATCGATGGAAACGATTACTTAATTAACCGAATTTCATTACTGAGCGTGATGGATGGAGAGTAACAAAATTTCGTGTTTCGTGCTTTCGGGGCAAACACCGAAGATTGGAGTGCCTTCGGTCCTCATCGTTACGCTGCCGTAAAAAACGGCTAGATAAATCGATAAGCTAAACAAAGACCGAGCCAGAAGATCATCTTGATCGACTATCGCGTCTCTTCCGCAGTGTGGAGTGGAGTAAGTCCTACTTATGGTCAAACCTTCTGCCGACGTCCAAATTGTGTCACCGGATCTTTGCGGTTGACAAAGTCAGGAACAATCGTGCGGACGGTTTTCCGATACGTATTCCCAAGTGGAACAGACCTATTTGAGAGCAGACGTCGCGTTGCGATCCCCGTGCAAATTGCAGCTGTCGTTGAAACTTGGCGAGTGACGCGAAGATTACGGCAGTTCGGACAACGTTCGTTCTCTCAGCGATGGAATTGCATCTTCCAAAATTACTCTCTTTCTCCCGCTATGTTACACGCGGGAATAACATAAGGCTAGCGTTACCTCCTAATGTTCAACGTGCGCGGTTGCGAAGAACGTAGCGCCCGAGCAAAGAGCAATGAGAGCTTAAAAGCGTTCGAGAAAACTCCACGTTTCAAAACTCCGATTGAGAAACTCCAAATCAAAGTTTTATATCAGCTATAGCGGGGGGATAAGGAAACTCGCTTATTACGCATACTTTTTATTGCGTATAATTTAATTCTAAGGATTATCAAAGTATTCGGTATTTTTAACATGCGAAAAGTGCCCCCTATCGTACGCACATGAAATAGTCAGGTTTTAATCGGAATGCGAAACGTGATTCGCGCGCGCGAACAAACGGGCGAGCGTAAAACTCTAATGAAAAATTCCATCTGGACGGAAATCACCGCTCGACGAATAAGATGGACGGATAAGGACGACGTTTTATCGTACAAATGAAACAGGCGACAAAATAGGTTGCACCGGTCGGCGGGAGAATCCACGCGTTTCCATCCATTCTCTATCGTCCTCTTCTCTCTCTCTCTCTCTCTCTCTCTCTCTCTCTCTCTCTCTCTCTCTCTCTCTCTCTCTCTCTCTCCCTCCCTCCCTCCCTCCCTCCCTCCCTCTCTTTCTCTTGCCCTGGACTGGACGGCGTGTCAGTGGCCCGAGCTGGTACCAATGCACTCCCATCCTGGGCCAACACCTCTCGTCCTAGTTTCTCTCTCGCTTGGCTTCATCCACCCCTTGGTACTTTCATCCCTGTCCAAGGGTACCTATCAACCCCTGTCCCTCTCTCTCTCTCTCTCTCTCTCTCTCTCTCTCTCTCTCTCTCTCTTTACTTGGCAATCTCTCCCTCCCGTATATCTACGGAGTCGCATCCGCTCGGTGCATTTTCACTCGTTTCTCCTGTTTTCTCATTCCATTATGGTAACGCCGCGTGTTTACATCTCAGTCTTACCGGGATACATTTTGGCAGTTGTAAATATACGTTATTCTCGCTCATATTCCTTTCTTCTCTCCTCTTTTTCCTTAAGAATATCTCGCAAGCAATTTGCTTGGAGATAAAAAAACTTGATCCAGTTATTATTATTAAATAAAATATTATTAAAGGAAAGATATTAACAAAAGAAAATAATATAATTACACTTTTTTGACTAATACGTTATCTTTGGTTAGCATTGATTGTGGACCATAATTGTCGAATGTAGGCTTTGTGTGAAGAAGCGCGGCTTTGAAAAACTCGCGACGGGCGAGGGACTCGTATTGTGCAATCTTATTGAAGCTTTCCGGAGTGGCAGCGAATATTAAGAGCTTATGAATATTCCATCAGACGCAAAACGAAGAATAATTTACGAAGGCGATCATTGTTCGTCTGTCGTGATGGTTAATCGATATCACGTCCCGTCGTGATGTATAGAGGGATCGACGAAAAGAATCCCTCAATTCTCCCAATCCCATGCGCGCGTTTCTGTTAACCCCTCGTGTAAACGAGGTCTCGTGGTTTTAAAATCCTTGGGGAGACGTTCGGAGGGGATCCTCGAGGTAAAAAGCAGGATTTTCCGTTAGGGCGAGGAGCAAAGTGGCGTGATTCGCTAATAAAATGGAAGAGCTGTTATTCCATTTGCTTATCGTCAAATACATTAAATGTATGCGTTTCGCATTGTTATTTCGCGGCACGCTGGAAACGATGCAGTTAACGCTTTGACGCGATATAAAAGTCGTTTCGGAAAACGAACGCGCGGTTTAAATGCCCACGGGAAGTCCCGCGATCGAATTGGGGTTTTCAGCGCGGATCGTATTTTGTAAGAGATAATTGTGTCGCCGGCGGCGATGGAGTGCCGGTGACACCCGATTGCAAAATTTCCAGTGGATTTGGGTCACTCGGTGCCCTAGGTTCGACGATGCATTAATGACACAGCTATGCAGTGCAAGTGAAATATAGCGTTCGGAGTATTCTAAAACTTCCAGCTGACAGCGCCAATAATTCACTCCTTATTCAACCCTCATAATTTATGTCACAGATATATATATACGAAAATGGTAATTCATTTTTTTTTTCCATCAAAATACGAGGGAGCTTCGGAATGTAAGGACCGAACACGCATGGCAGACACGTTTCTCATCGTTGAGTGCACGTGTAGAACGTGGAGAACTCGCAGTCTGTGACAGATATTTGACATTCCGATATCCGACAAAAGAAGATGCTTTCTAACGATTCCATCTAACGAGACTTTTTTCTTACAAGAAAGACAAAAATCTGTCTACATCAGATGTTATACATCGAATGTCGGACGTAGCGCGAAATTTTTCATAATAATCTCTAATAGGCACGTCGCTGAATGGTCCTCTAAAATATCAATGTTTCCTTTCAACAGTACCTTTCAACAAGCAACAAATGTCGCGAACTGTTCTGAAACAATCGAACGATGCTTGACATTGCCGGACGTTACGTCGTTATCCGCCACATCATTTACCTATGTCTCACGCCATTGACATGAAATACACACTCTCTATCGAGTTATTGAAACTTTTCGCGTCTCCGGACCGTGGGATGTCGGGAACATGTTGACACAATACATTAACGAATGGAAACAATCGCGGCTGCATAAGTTATGTTGATCGATTGCACGTACAAACGAATATTATGTTTGAAAATAGTTCTCTCTCTCTCTCTATTTTATTAAAATATTTATAAAATCAATTTTTCTTAACTAATTACTCATTAAAAATCCTTTAGTTTTAAAACGCAAACTTTATTATAAATAAAATCATATAATCATAATAAAATTAATAATAATAAACAAAGTAAATAATAATAATAAACAATAATACTAAATTTTATTCCTTTTTTCCTTCGAAGCGTAATAATATTGGAAGAAGAGTATAATGTTGGAAGAAAGAGATTTTTAGATAAGAATATCCGAAGTAAGTTCGGATAAATTTTCTTTTTTTTGCAAGTTTGAAGAGGCGTTCATTATATGCTTTATAATTATGCATCCTCATCAATTATAAGTTCGTTTAATTATAAGTTTCTTCTAAAGAGACTTTTGAGAATACGGTGTGTTTGTATTGAAGTGGATAGTGAACGTATGAATAATAAATGTGATGGGACAGACAATAAAAAAAAAAATAAATAAAAGAAAAAGAGACGTACAAGTGTCTCAAAGGAAAGAGTGATAAAAGTAGCCATTAAAATCGATCAATAAATTCTAGAGAACTTTTATATCGTTTCACCAGTCGAATGGGTAAATTTATGCAACTTTGTATTATTCGTGAAACGTAAACAGGCACGTCGATCGCATTAATTGTAAAATATCAACGGAAGCGCACACACTGATACATACATATGTCATTGTACCATATCTTTTTCTGAAGAAACTTGGTCAACTCTCGGATAAATAAACTTTGTCGCAATTCTGATCATAGTGTATCAAAGAGTATAAAGGAAGATATGTCCTGCTGAAATCCGATACACATCGTCATCAAAGGGCTCAAGGGAGAAAAATCTATGAGAATCAGTATTGACTTTGTCAAACAAGATGGCGACTCGATATCAACCCTTTCCCCCAATGAGATTTCCTTCTTTCAACAATGTTTGATAAAATTCTGAGATACAATTTTAAGATTACGTTTTAATCAAAGTGTCACATAAACTAGAATTATTATTTTCAAAAATTACAATAAAATATTTTTTTTCAGTAGAAAAAAATTTTTTCCAATGTATATTTTTTTATATTTTTATGTAGGAAACCACAGGCCAAAAAGAAAGAAAAAACTTTTTGGAGAGTGGTTTTTATGAAATTTTTCACATGAAAATAAATAAATGAAACTACAAATCTTGTTTTCCTTCCTGTTTCGAGGAAAAATAATTTTGGAATTAAATTATAATTTAAAACATTAATAATTTATAATATCAACAGCTAAATAAAATTATATTTAATGAGGACATTTATATGACTAATCTTTAATGACCTGATGTCGATACATATTTTATCGTAACTTTGAGTTATATGTATTATATGAGGAATATATAAAATATAAATTCGATATATCAGCAGATATTCCTGTACGTTTCATCCAGGTTGATTTCCATATACCCTTTGCACATCAGATATCCTTTTGCCAATGCAAAAATCTGCCATAAGCAAAGAACTGACATGAGGTGCGAATTGCGCTTTATTAATTATTGCATCGAGGTATCCGTGCAAAATCTTTAATGCATCACCCGTATTGCTGTTCCACCAGTTTCGTACGTGTCGGGAATACATATCGGGAGTGCATTACCGCTTGTAACTGGATACCTCGGTGAAAAGCACATTGGGGGTTTCTCGCCTAGACGCCTTCGATCGCCCCGAACGGAGAAGTTTGCGGGTCATTCGCCGAATTTCTGGCTGCACTTTCGTCGCTGTCAGAAACTTGTCACCGCACGATAGCTGGAGAGCTTTGATGAAAAAGCCCGGTGTTCTATGTCGCGACGATACGTTACACATACAGGGAGTATTGTTAATTTCACGATCGTTATTAATCTCAAACCAAACGACAATTTCTTTGATATTATTGAAATAATTATTTGTTTTTTTTAATTTCGCAATTTGTCCGATACGTTAATATAAAGCAAGGTTTTGTAAATTGCAAACGTCCGCGACAAACAGCTCACTTACAGCTTTGTAAAACAAATGAAATACCGAGCCGATTAATTTTAATTTATTCCGGACACGTGACCTACTTTAATGTTTGAGACGGCGCAATCCCGTTTAATACTCAATTTTACATAAGCTTATGCACGCGTTTGCCAATAAATCTTTATCGGCAATACATTCCGAGCACGTCCAATAATAATCTATAATCGAAGAAACTATAACATTTCTAAACTATAACATTTCTGATACACACCCGGTATAGTTCCACGCGAGAGTGTATTTACCATTGTAACTCGATATTCTACGAGGGTCGAGAAAGACGGAGTTCACATCTCTTACAGGCAGTCAGATGAAGTAGAGTGTCTATCTCTATTCAGATCAGATTTGTACGTACTCTTTAATCCAAACAAAATGAAATGAACAAACAGTTCTAAATCCGAATGAGAAGTCTCTGTCATTGTCCACGAAGCATGAAATGTTTATTTCACAAAAGCAGCAAGTATAAGCGTGAAAAAAAAAAAAAAAAAAAAAACGAGCATTGCAGATGAGATAAATCTGATTTCTGTCGCACGTGTTCTCTATGTTTACAATATTATTTTTTGTTACATCAGATCTCGTACAAAACGGCAAGGCCGTTTAGCGAAATTCTTAAGATTTATGTTTTCCGCTACGTCGCCGTTCAAGCTACGATTCGCGTTCGCCATCCGTCGTTCGACGTGGGCGATACGGGAGAACCTCCGCGACATTATCAACCCACCCCGACGCGACATCTCGTGGGATATCACCGACGAGGCGGATAACGCCAGAGCGGAAACGATCGGGAAGGGACAACACGGGTAGGAAGTGGCAGCGCATAGATACGGACGGGTGCAAACGGGGGAGGGGGGGGGTGCGAATGTGTACAGAATGACGGCGAGACGCCGGGGGTGTCTTCGACAGGCGCGAGAATACACGCACACCGTTGTCAAAATATTCCGCCCTCCGCCATCGTTTTATTGATCGCCGATGTAGACACGCGTCTCGAAACACCGACGCAATTGTACATACAAGGAACGATACGCACACACGTATCACACACACACACACACACACACACAACCACACACACACACACACATCTACGCGTGCCACCCATGTCACGCAGAACAGCCGTACCTTGTCGGATAATACTCGTCCCGTCTGACGCAAATATCTCGTTCTTACGGCGCTATCCGCGATGGATTTTTGCATCCGTGAAAATGGCGAAATCGTCGCCGCCACTTACTGTACTCACGTGATTTTTCCGCTCGCGCGAATCGCTGTGTTTTCTTGATAACGGACGAGACACGGGTGCCCGGATGCGTGGTGACTCGCGCGGGGTATCAGGCCGCGACAGCCATGTTGGCAAGGGTGTAGCGCCCCTAACCGGCCTGCCTCGAAGTACAAGCTCTCTTCTCACCCCCTTCGTTCGCGCTCCATCGCCTTCTTCCGCCTCCACCCTCTCGCTGTTAGCTTGAATGAAATTTTTGATGCGGGAGTCATTAATCAATCGAGAAATTCAGTTCAATAAATATGTCATGAAACAAGATAATACAGGGTGTCTCTTAAATTTCGAATGTTTATTCAATTCGCAGTTTTTGTAGCCGATAATTTTTTGGCAAGAAATATCGAAGTGATTGATAATTTCCTATGACTTTTTGATTTCTATTGATATTTTTGCAACTAAATTTCGAATTGATTTTTAGTTATTTCTATTTTTCCTAAAAATTTAGAAAGAAATATTTATTTTAGTCTTTGTGTTTCTGCTGGGGAGAGAAATCGATTTCAAATTAATTAAGAAATTTATAATGAAAATGATTTCGCGACACTTAATGTACATATATATATATTTTTTTTTATTTCGTATCATATATTTTTATCAATTTTTTGTATAACGATATAAAACTTGTGATTGTTTCAAATATGATGTACGAACGATAGAAGGAAACTTTCGTATTTTCCTTCTTTTAATTCGAATTATTGTAAAAACAGTCACCTTCGCGATTTAAAGACGTTACTTACGGAATCCTTCTTCTTGACAAATACGATCGAGCATCCTGTAAGGGAAGGTAAACCCCTAAATCTCCTCTCGAATGTGCGGTTACGCGTTGCCATAGAGAGGTGCGCGCCGCAGAAGACATCGGGACTCGATCTTCCTTCGCTTTCTCGCGGGAACGATGAGATATCGGTTATGGAAGATGGATAAGAAAACCAGTTAGTCGCCGATTTATATCGATTTCTGCTGTCAGATCGTCCTCTCTATTTTTATCGGCCGCCCTGTGGGTTCACTCCGACGATGTCTCCCGCGAGAAATCCTCATCTTATCATGTAATCAGACTCGAGATTTCTCAAATGGACCCTTTATACGACTTGTCGTGCCAAGGTTTCCGCCACATCTTTTCACTCTCGAGATCCCGGAGAGAGAATCCTTTAAGATTCAGAATATTTTAATTAAAAATTTACGACCGGCGGACGTCAGTAATAACAGCAATCGAGATGTCGGATTACTTTGCTGATGAGCAGTAACCATGAATGAAAGATTAATTGCTCCTGTCATTCTGTAAGCTGGCATCTGCAACCCGTTCAAATATAGGGTGTTCTAGAAATCATTCATACTGATTTACATATTTTTTTTTATTAACGATATCGAGAGTAGGTGATCATCGCACATTGAATTTTCTCAATCCTTGATATTTATTTTCTTTTCTGTAATTTAAATTTAAATTCTATTAAATTTGTTTAAAGTTAAATGCGAATTAATTATGTCCATGGCGGAGCACAAAATTTATCTTAGAAATGAAAAATATCTCATGATAGCATATGTAGACATATATAGGAGTATAATTGAAGAAATAATTGTATGAGAAAAAGACGCGCGGTCTATTCGTCACGTTGTCATCCTGAAGCGTTAATGTTTCATAGCAAAGATTATCTCCTTCGCCATTATTTATTCATTTGTCCGATTATGCAACATTAAGAATCAACTAATCAAATCGTAGTTAATACCTTTAAACTGCTGGCCTGACAAGTATAAAAAAATCGATTTCCAGTTATCGCCACGATAGCATAATACAGCGAATATTAAAGCGACATGTCTCTGTCGGTTTTTTGTACGCAATAACTGTACACATTTTTTTGACAAGCACGCATGGCGCAAGCATTTTTTTGTTTGAACATGCATAACACCGAGAGCAAACTGCTGCAAAAAAATCACTGAAAAATCGTTAAAATCCAAATCCCCGATATATTGTCCTCATTGCAGGGGAAGGAAAAAAAAGGAAGAAGCGACGGTGGAAACCCAGACGGTTTTTGCGCCGCTTGTTTCCGCACGGGTTTTCACCGTTACCGACGCCGTTTTTTTCATGCTCGTTACGTATTCTTCCTTTTCTCAGACACAACACCATCGCGCGGTAACGCAATCCGCCTGCGAGAGAGGAATCGCGAGGGCGATATACGTCGAATCACACCCTATCGATTTCCTCCTCCGAATTATCGTTTTTTTGCCTTTCCGCCGAAATCGTTGATAAAGCGCTCAAAAGCGGATTATGTAAACAAAATTACAAACTTAAATTGTTAATCACGCGTAGGTAATCCCGGCGTGCACGGCTCTTCGCTTCGATAATACCGGGGTGTAATCAAGCGTCGCGATAATCAACTCACTTTTGTGTGCATTAAGTTGGCGCGTTAATCATGTATAACTTTCGATGTATATTAATGAGATAAGTTGAGTTGAGATACGTCAAATTTATACCGGAAACGTGATCTTTATAGTTTCACGTTATGCAACGGGGGGGGGTGCATTTCTTCGAAAAAGGAGTGTTGAATTTTGAACCCTCCGTGCGCCGTGAGTAACTTTCGCTCGAAGTATCACAATTTCGGCCAACAAAGGCAACCCTTACTTTGCTTTTCCGGTGAGGCAACAACGTTCATGAATAACGCAGCAGTCATGAATAACGCGAGTAATCGCGCCGCGAGCTTCAAACGCTAATTAATGCGGGGAATTTCAGCCGGCCACACGAATGTCGAAATAACGACCGTATCAGCTTTGGGCGAGCGTTGATGAACCGGGCATTTCCTGAAATCACGTTTCGGAAAACGCTGATTTTAGGAAAGGCGAATCGATCGCCGGGGGTCTATCGTCCCCGCGGGGACCTTTTCCTACTTACGTGGCGAATTTTGTGTTAGTCGACAGTGCCATCGAGAAATATGCCAAGAAGTCTTACACACTTCGAGTATACTTCGCAGTTGTTTCATAAAAGGTCAAGCTACTGTAAAAATTTGAAGAAAAGTCTTTGATGATTCAATTAAGACTAAAACAGATTTTGGTAATATTAGAAAATTAAATCAACTAATAATTTAGATAAGTAATGTCTCGATAAATTGCAATTTTTCAAAACGATGGCTCTAACATCTAACAAGTTTCTCTTATTATCAATCTTATCTTATTATTTTAAATTTAATGTGCATATTGTTAAAAATATAACATTTTTCCTAGTAGTTTTTTGGAAAAAAAGAGAGACGGACCGCTTAGTTTTTTTAATCAACGAGATAATGGTCACTTTTGTCGTAAAATTTTAATCCCATGAATTTAAATCCTCCCTTATTTCGAAAAACATGAAAATTTTCCCGTGTGAGTGATCTACCATGTAATTTAAATTCTTTACTAACGTCATTTTCAAGAATCAATAATTTTAATATTTTTTAATATTTTTATATGAAAGATCGTATTTTAATAATAAAATTTCACATTACTCTAATGTTCAATAAAGCGTAACGTATTTTTTTATTTTGCTCGCAGCAGCCTAATCTCTTAATGCAATGTATCATGAATATTGCGATGGAAATAAGGCCACCTGGAAACCTAATCGCTTTCCGGTAGATTTTTATCGACCATCACGAATTCCCACGTTGAAAATTTCTCAAGCCCTTCGGTATTCGGTTCTCCACCATTCCGTCGATCTTCAATTTTTGCCGGATTTATCCGTTTCTCAAATTCAATTTCGTTAGTAAGTCTTTCATTATATACGATTGCAAATGCGCCGACTGTGTGTTGCAGTTTGCGAGTTTTGTGCCGCTTTCGTAGTATTTTCTAGAGGGTTCATTTAGAACAAAACGGCTCGAGCACCCTCCATTCCTCTCACCCCTCTCTCCACTAGAAGGCTTCTGGCTGCGCTCGAGAGCTGGTACTGTCTTGAAAACCGATCGTGGTACAAGACTTCTTCGGTTTGATTCTCATTAAAAGTGCACGGAAAGGAATACAAGGTTTTAAACAATTTGATTCCGATTTTTATTATTACTCTTCAACTCAGATAATATAAATTAAATATTAGAATGTTTTAATAGCATGATTCGAGAGTTTTACATTCAATTAATAAAAAAAATTAAAATAAATTTTTTGCTTAATATACGTAATAAAGTTAATCAATAGCCTCATTTATGTCAACAATATGAACGAGTCATTTAAAAAATAATATACTTCTCTTTCTCTCTTTTACATCTTATTTTGCGTCTCATGTATGCGATGCACGAGCATTTTCAATCACTATTGTAGTCGAATAATTCTGTCCATAAAAACGATCTCTCTCTCTCTCTCTCTCTATCTCTCTCTCTCTCTCTCTCTCTCTCTCTCTCTCTCTCTTGAAAATTGGCAGTTTCAATAAAGCTCAAGACGGTCTCGGGAACCGCGCTCGGGAACCATCTCAAAGAGTCACAAATCTCTAGATGAAACTCGTGTTAGAATCTTACGAAATCTCCTTGAGCTCTGTCTTTCGGCGAAGTAGCTCGCGGGCGTTTTCGCGCTTCTGAAAGTGCGCGAGTCTCTCGCGAGCGCTCGCGACCGAGTCGCGAGGAGCGAAGCGCGCGCCACTGTCAGTAAATCGATGCGAGGGAGACGACGCGATCCTCACCCTCTGGGTTCCGCCACCACCACGCCGCTACCACCCCCGCCGCCTTCTCTCTCTCTTCGGTAATTTAAGCTCCGACTCGGTTCAGCTGAGTTCAGTTGCGCCACTTGGCCGTTGTGGCTCGCGTGTCGTGCTCGCAAGCTCGCGGAAGCTCCTGTGCGCGCCCGATTTCGAGACTGTCTTCCCTTCACTGTTTTTTCTTTTTTTTTTCTAAACTTGCGAGTCGATCGTCGATTTTCGTTCTGTCTCTTCTCATCTCTTCCCTTCTCTCTCTCAGAAGAACTCCTTTTCTCGAGAAGTAATACGTACGTGCACGTGAGGTGCATGTAGAAAAGGAGAAGCCCCAGAGAAAAGTACTGCGAGTCTTTGATGTTTCTCCTCACGGAAGTCCAGGATCGTCGCAAGGTAAATAGCTTGGTGTAACAGATATTGTAAAATACGGTGGTTGTGCGGTGTACGGATTTCTAAATTAAATGGATGATCCGACTGATTTAAACGAGAGATCTTTTTTAAAATTAACGGTTTACTTTGATAACACTTGAGCGTGTTGATACGAGCGCGTCACTTCATTCACGAGCGCGGCCCGCGCCAAGCACGCGGCCACGTTTTTCCGCGTTTTCTAGAGATAACCCATATTTGCCGTTTTTGCCGTATTTATCAATATTCACTTTATCCTTGGAATTTGACCAACGCAAGGGAAAAAGTGATTGGAAATACGATACTCCGGAAGCGCTTGAAACTTATATCGCAAAACGAGTTTTGAATTTTTTTCTTCAATCTTTATTTCACTAAACGTTTTCACGGATGAAAAATTAAAGTACACTTGAAAAAAAATAACATTACTTGAAAAAGAAAGTATTGAAATCGCTAAATGTCCTTCTCGAATCCTTGCAACTTCACTTGCATATTTTACGTATATTTTAAATGTTTTCTCTCTAGGTTAAACTACCTTCTTTTAAAAATATTGGAGTAATTTTTTTTCCCTTTAACATGTATTTAAATTGAACTGTATTTTAAATTGAACGCTGAATCTTATTCAGCTGTCGCTTATGCATGAAACGACAATTATTCAAGATAGTTATTAGATTAAATGGCGAAATTAGTATTGGTAGAATCCTAACCAGATTATTGGCCGACAGCGAAGCGTCTTCATTATGAGCAGGGATGGAATTTGCGGGGACCGTCAGATATGCTTGTCCCATTTGAAATCCCATTTGAAATATCGATCTCTCGTTCCGCGTGGAAAGAGAGCGCGAAACTTTCGTATCGATGGGCACCATCGTCGGGCACGCACGCCAATAAGCCCGGAATCAGGGATGGTCTCTTAGCTTTTGATTGGGACATCGGTCGCGATCACGTAGGAGGGCAACGTGTTCCAAGTTCTCATTCATTGTACATACGTGCCAGCTCGCACACAATCGAATGAAGGTATTCGTGGCATTTGTATCCCGATCCCGATGTAGCTTGTTCGATGTGCGGCCGCGGTGTATTAACAGTAACAACATGAAAAGTTAGCACGTGTGGTGAATGGATAAAGTGAAATATGTATAAAAAAAAAAAATAAAAATAAATAAATAAATAAATAAAACAAGAAATATTCGCTGGCTGGAGTTATACGATCGAGAGTTTGCCGAAGCGAACGTTATATCGAGCCGTTACGTTCGCGCGCAAGATGCTGCCTCCTCTGTGTGCCACTATTACCAAACGTGCGATATTTTGCGGCGATTCTGAATAATTATTGATGTAACAAACGGAATTGGAGAGCGGCACTCTAATTAATCTATTGCAGTCATACGATATTAAACTATATCTCTCGCGCGCGGCATTATGAAATTTAATACGCGATAGAAGAGGCACGATCCCGGTCTCGGTTCGAGAGACAAGGGTGAAAAAAGATTTTATATGTATATATAATTAATCACCGGTATCATATCGGCATTGCGATTATGATTATAAATGCACGGTATTAAACACTGACCATATCGTTTGTCGCCATGGAATAGATATTATCGACAATGACAGAGGGACGCACGTGGCGATCAAAGAGCGCGCGCTGCTTTGCCTAGGTATCCTTTTGAGAGTATTAGCTGCGGAGGGACACTCGGATCAACTTGACGATCCGAGCGACAAAAAGCGTAATTAATCACGTTGATTCCTCGGGCAAGGCGAGGAGAAGGGGGAGGGTGGAGGTGGGGGTGCGGGCGCGGCAATTTTTCTTTCCCGATCGCGTCGCGCTTTGTCCGGCCGTCCTGGACAAAGTTTGACGGCGTTCTGCATTTCTATTCGAAGTTTGTTAAAGCTTGATTCCGAATTCCCGTGAACACACCCGGGGAATTTCATCCGCGAACAATTTCAATCCCGTCCGGGATTCCATCGTGAGCCTTCCGAAACCGACGGATCGCATCGGGGGAGAGGGGGCTCGGCTTCGTTCGATAACACGCTCGTATAAATTAATTCCTCGCGAAATGAAAGGTTTCCTCGAGCTGCGGAATTATACAGTGTTTCGAGTCCCGATTTACCAAGCGAACGAACTTCGCTTTGCCGAACTCGCGGCGAACAAGTTCGTCCGAACATTTGCCCGCGTTCAATACGTTAATTCCTTTCGTAATTCGCATTATATTTCGCCCAAGTGTTTTCAAGAGAAAAAGAGAAAGGATAGAAGAAAGAGTAGAAAAAGAAAGAGAGAGAAAGATGGTTTGTAAATTACTAAATTTAATTTAATTTAGATTAAACGATGAACTAATCATATAACTAGTATGCATATGTATCTAGTCATCATATTTATAAATCAAAATTTATTTAAATTTGTTCAGTTTATAGAGCTTGTTTATATTTTTATGTTTCTATAAGCTAATGGCATATTTTTTAAAGATAACAAGCTGTGCTGTAGCTACATATTTATTTTAATAATATTTCTCTTGCCCCTAAAATTATTTAACTGAAATATTAATCAGGAAGCCAGCTGAAATTTTGGTTTAATTTTGGTTTAGTCTCTTCGTCTTTATTAATAACATGCGTCTTTGTATAATATTTTGTAATTTGGGAAAGAGAAAGAAAGCACAAGAGAGAAACGCATATGAAAAAGTGTCAAATAACAAAAGCGGAATATATTATCTTATTCAATTATGTTTTCTTCATAAATCAAAATAAAAACTCAATCTTGCAATTTTTATAATTTTTTTCTAAAGTTTAACAAAAAGTAAAGTTTAACAAAAAGTATGATATTGCTTCTTTCCTTCTACAAAAATAACACTTGACATTTTTCAACACTTTACAGTGAATATTCATCTTTCTAAGTAGATAGTTATCGAATTTACACGGTATCGAAACAGAACGAAACTTATATGATAATGTAATAGAAATATAATAAAATCAAGAGAGAATGAGGAAGACGAAGATATACATAAAGTTAATTCTTAAACCAGTGCACAGTTGTAATAATATACAATAATTTAAAATATTAAATATTTTCCATGTAATTTGAACAACTTCTCTGAGCGTATGTTTGTTATAGGAAAGATCTTAACATACAGTCGCTGTCGGCGTGGTAAGAATTTAAATGAACATTCAGGAGACGTGTGCCCGTCGGCACTCCAAGGGTTAAGCCCTTTCGACTTTCGTATTAAATCCTGCGCGGTAGGCGAACATACATCAAAAACGAGCGTGAATAAATTTCACTGCCAGAGGGAATTGCCTTTCCACTTGAAACATAGTCTATGTCTTCTTATCAAAAACTTGAAAAACAGAAGTTTTAACTTCCACGATTTTTACAATTTACATAGAATTATTGATAATATAACCACGAAAAGATGATGATTTCGTATAAAAAAAGTCGAAATTTGAAAATAAGACTTTTGCGTGTACTGAGTTTTGTATGTTATTTAACGGAGAGAATTACGTTTTATTGCTTTTTATGTCCCTCTCCGCTCTCAAGAGTTTCGGATTCCTAGGAAAGTTACAAGACACAGATAGTGTTATGGAAATGTTTAATTTTAAATCACGAAATTAGCGAATTATGCCCCGAAATGATTTTTAGTTTTCTATTTTCGGAAATAAATTTGGCTATGTTGATGCTTTACTGAAAATATGAAATGCAACATCCGGAATCTTTCATCAATTTCGCTGTTTTTATTGGCAGTAACTCAAACGCATTATTTGAATTTTTTTCCGCATTTCCTGATAGTATCAAAGTATCAAAGAAAATCGATTTTGAATATCAAAAAATTAATATTTTACATAATATTTAAATTTTTATAATTTGCATTATGTTAATATAAATTTCTTAACGTTATCAAAACATAAATAAAAAAGTTTCCATATTTTATGAAGCAATTAATAATATTTGTGTTAGTGGCGAGTTGTTTGTAAAATTAAAATGTTAAGAAATATTATAAGCAGATTAATGGAAAAAATTTTCCGCTACATTTTCAATCTGTTTTTTACGCAAAATCTTTTTCCTTTTCAGTCGCATAAGCATTCTGTAAGTGTAAGATTTCGTCGCTGTACCTATCGAAGATTTCTTCATTCATATACTTCGTAAGTTTCGCAAATGTCAGTAAAGCAGTTCGATGGAATCGCGAGGGAAAAGACGGGGCGGAAAAGAATCGGACGAATGCATTAGGAAAAAGGAGAGTCGCGTTCTGAAATTTATTCTGGTTTCCCATGCCATTCCCATCATCCGCAATCCATTCTGAAAGTCTCGAAGGGCTTTTACCGGAGTGTCGGCTGAAATTTCGCGGGCTCGATTTAAGTGCCAGGTGCCAGAAACCTGACGTGAAACCGACGACGTATCTTCATCCAATACAACTGTGTACGTGTGAGTTGCGTGTTCGGCATATAGGGGTGGCATATATACGTAGGGAGAGCTTCCTTTGAGCGTTTCAATCGACGAAAATTTTGGGATCGAACACGTTTTAACAACAATGATAGCATTCGATGTAGATATTACGTATTTCAATTTTGCGAAAGAATTTATTCTATATGTCTAAATGAACATTTCTTCGCTAGTTATATTGTGATTTATTGGACGACCTACACACACACAAGAGAGAAAGAGAGAGAGAGAGAGAGAGAGAGAGAGAGAGAGAGAGAAATATATGTGCATATATATATATATCTGAAAATCTCCGAAAGTTAAGAGAGTATAACGCATATAAGTTGTACATTTTCCATTTCCCGCGCTTGATATCTCAACGATACATGCAGTTAATGACGCACCCGTATCGATTTCCGTCGTTGTTTTAATTCGAAATCACTAGCGGCAGATATTTCCATCGAGTCCCTTAAAAGTTCATCAGTTATGCATGGAAATAACCGGCGGAAAAAATTGATAATCCGTGCTCTTCGCAAATTGAATTCTGTCATCGTGGTGTATTTGGATGCTCATGCGATGCCGATCGCAATATCACTCACACACACACACACACACACACACACACACACACACACACCACACACACACCACACACACACACCCACCACACACACACACACACACACACACACACACACACACACACACACACACACCACACACACACACACCACACACACACATCACACACGTACACCCATGATGATCCTGAGATCTTTGTGAGGCATCAGCGTACAACGCGCGGTAATGTATGCGCTAACGTATCCCGTATTGGAATCGGCGTTGATTTATCCTGACTTCTGTTTAATCGATGCAGTTTAGCCTGATACGTGGTAAATCTAATTGCACATGTTGTTTGCCTCCGTGTGCAGGCGATTTCCTCGGTTTCATTCGACAGAACTCCGGCGCCTTCTCGCGCCCTTAAATCTCCATTTCCGAGAATTAGTCGCTATTTAACGGAGAGAATTACGTTTATTGCTTTTTATGTCCCTCTCTCGAATTTCTTGAATCCCCGGGAAAGTTACAAGACACGATAGTATCATGGGAACGTTTTAATTTCAGAAATTACGAGACCAGTGAATCATGCTTCCCGAAACGACTTTTTGGTTGGAAATAGATTTGGCAACTGGTGCAACTCGGTGCTTTATCAATAGGAAATACGAAACATCAGTGATTTTCCATTAATTTCACCAGTTTTGACTGACAGCTTATTTTCAAATGCTCTATTTGAGTTTCGTTTTCCGCATTCCGAAAGAGTATTAATATATGCAACGGTAATCGCGACAATAATTATTGTGTTAAGGTCAAATTGCTTTATAAACATACCATAAAGATAATACCAATGTTGGAGTTCTCACGATCCGATTTGGCATACGTGCTGAAGTAGCTCTCAGACGAGCTCTCTAATTAGGCGGGCTCTTTAATCAGTACTTGATTAACTTCCACAGCACAGAAATGCACACCCGTCGCGCATAAAGTGAAATGACAGGCACGAAGACACGCTGCGCGTGGAGTGAATATTCGCGAATGAAATCGAGCTCGTAAACTTCACTCTGCGGATTTCCCGTTTATTCGGCAGAGTGGAACAAGAGCCTCGTTGCCCGGCACAAAGAAAAAAAAAAAAAAAAAAAAAAAACGAAAGACGCAAAGTACTTTTCATTAATTAAAACATTTTTTTTTTCTTAGAAAGTCAGATTTTTTCAAGCTAACAGTCTCTCGAATTAATTGTGATTCTCAATGTCAAATGCGATTCTTTATTAAGATTCTTTATTACACAACACACCCTTATCTTTCATATTGTATTTTTTAACACTCTGACAAATGACACAATTATCGTGCAATTCTTCCGCGATATTGAAGCGCGCGAAGAGCGCGCCGTTACTTTGACGCTTTCTTTTGCCCACGCTTAGCTATCGAATGGCGAATCCCTTTTGCGTCAGAATATTGAAATCATCTTGCACGTAATTCAGTCGATGCGACTCATTATTAACTCCCGTACGAGAGTACCCTTTTCCATTTTATTGCCTCGCCAAAGAGCCGGCGCCTTTGCACTCGACTCTTTCAGCCACGTGGCAAAAGTACCGCTGTAATTACTTCGAATGCGCGACACACGAGAGGAGTAAGGCGAAATCCAGGAAGGATCTTGCTGATTCTTACATTATGCAACACATATGCCACGTATAAAAAACTTACATCGGGTCGATTCTCAAAATTCTTTCATATCGCGCGAAAGGTTCTCCCTCGATCTCTGCTATCTTCTGAAAATTTTCCTGAATTGATAACGCATTTCCCAGAGAGGAGATTTTATAAAAGATAAGGATTATGGTTATTACTGTGGTAATAGGATGATACATTGGTTGCCGTAGTAAAAACGAAGAGCGTCGGCATTGAAATCCCATCACATGCGATGATTTCGAGCCGCGGGGTAACTACATACTTTTATTAGACAAGACGCCGACTTATTTTCACCAGTAGCAACATGTACTAAACTACAATGAATTTCTCGTTAAGTAGAAAAACCGTTCGCTCTTTCACATCTAATCTCGTTCTTAATCTGTCTTTCTTTCCGAATCGATCAAATTTTCTATAGAGCCTTCCTACAGAGTCACGATTCGTACGAAGAAAATATTGTGGTAAAGATGATAATAAAGTTTTCATTATGTTAAAATGTATTGTTATTATGAACGAAGATTGCGATGTTTTTAAAAACATTATACGTTTTATACTATAATATTATAGACCATCCTTAATTTAATAAGGAAATACATGTCTTATGTAATTTAGATCACGATATGTTTTCTTAATGCATCTATTTCAATTTTTTAAGACACTGTCTATTTTCTTCTTCCGAAAATTCTACGTTTGGTATCCAGAATGACTGCAAAATTTTAGATAACTCGATACGTCACGTTTTTTCTTCAACTATCCACGTATTTTATCGTGAGTTTGTGAAGCAATAACATGCAAAATTTAAACTTTATAAATGGTTGCGTGCGATCTAAATCGTACTTTTGAGATCCATCGCACTATAAAATTCTGCTTTTATCTCTGTTCTACATCTACCGGTATCTGATAATTCCTTTAAGCTCGGCTGAATCTTCCTTTGCCGATCACCGTTTAAAAATCAAGATAAAGATGGATAATCTGACATAAGAAAAAACTTAACTCGCGGCTTAGATAATCTTCGAATATCCCTCTACAAATTTATATTTGCCGTAGAATCAAAGAAACTTCTTCGTTCGTTCTCCCAGGGTTTTCTCTTTATCGTCTCATCTGATTTTGCGCAGGCATAACATTACTCTCGTGCTTGATCGAATATCCCCGTAGAGAGTTCGCCTGCGCTTTCGCATTCAACCGAGCGCGATTGCGACGATTGCCAATTTTGACGAGTGGCCTTTGACCCCGTTTTCACGGCTGAGCTGCCCGCTTTCTTTTCCTTCGTCGCTTTTGTTTACATCCATTTAGGCGATCCGGGGCATCTACGAATCACGGCCGAGCATGCAAGCGCATCCGCCCCGGGGGGAAAACGAGGAAAAATAAACTGCGGAAAGAGCGAAACGAAGTGCACGCGGAAGTACGACTTTGGGATTCGCCCATCGAACCGTGAATTTCCGCATCGTGGAGATTTTGCGGCACGATGGATGACGGCGTGGCATTACAAGACCAGAGATGTATCTCTCGATAGATCGAAGTTGCCCCATGGACGAGTCCCCGGAGAGCAGACTTTAACCCTGTATTATTCCCTTCCATTTATTTATTTAAAACGCAAGTGATACCTCGATATCCGTTGAATTTATTTTGTAGCAACCGCGCCCATTCTTCCCTTTCGTACGCGTGATGGAACTATTAAAGCGTAAATATGCTTGTCGAAAAGTACGGAAAAATCCGTCGGCGGATGCGTTGTGACCGCACGACACATGGGAAATTACGAGTACAATCTCCGCGATATTGAGTAAGAGAAAGAGCGAGAAACGGGAAAGGGAAAGAGAGAGAGAGAGAGAGAGAGAGAGGGTGAGGAGGGAGACAGAGAGTGTCGTGTTTGAGAATATCGCTCGGGGAAATATCCGTCGTTTCGGATGTCAGAGGATCACGACATTCGGGGAATCGAGTGATGAATCGTGATGAACGGTGACGAACGCGCGAGAGTGGCGACGATTATCGTCGACAATCGGCTCTGCGTCATACACGCGGGGATGAAAAAAAAAAAGAGAGAGAGAGAGAGAGAAAGAGAGAGAAAGAGACTTGCGACGCGCGCCGTAATGACGCGTCCGTGAAATCGTTGGAAAACTACACGATCGATCGGATTCTACGAACGTGCGCGCGTTTCAATCTGGACGGCAAGCGTGAGACATTTGCGGATGTCGATGAGGGAACGAACGTTACCGGTTAATGCGACTTCTAATTAGCCTCGTTAAACTGCGCGACACTTACGTACGGGAACTTCACGCCGTGACACGCGATTAAGGAAGCTTCGATCGACGATTACGACGGCCCGACTGCTCGCGTCATAGCAATTTATCCTTGTCGGGATCTCTAAATAAATTGACAGGCAGCGCGTTATCGTATTCGCCGCGGGACAAATGAACACACCCCATTAGAGAATATTAGATAGGTTTGGATTAGCGAAAACAAGCCGTTGGTTAAAGCCGCTTTCGCAAACTCCCTTTGTGTCCCGACTTTTGAAAAGGGAGTAAAGCGATTTATCGTATTATGTAGATTAGCTGCAATAGTAAGTAACGAGAGACGTCGAGGATAACGTAGTGGAATAAATTAGGACGAGATCTTTGCGAGCGGTCGGTCGGTCGGTCGGTCGGTCGGCCGACAGATCTGAGGAGTGCAGATCGAGAGAATCTTAAAGGGGCACGTGAGAGAGAGGGATTTAATAATGCGAGTGCCAGGCCCGGCTCGAGCCAACGAGTGCCAGCTGCGCACTCGTTGCGTAACAAAGGGGGACGTTACGCGTTACTGAAACAACGTTAACGTCGGACACGAGAGCACGTGCGTCCGACAGGAAAGTGCATCGCCACGTAGCGCCGAGCGCGCGCGGCCGAAGGACGCGTAGATGATGGCGAGATGGTGGGTGAGAGTGTTAATTTCGTGTTTATCACACTCGTACGCGTGTGAACCCGGGTGCCGGGTTGCTTGGACTTTATCGCTGTCTCGCAGAAGACGACGGCAGAAAAACGATAATGCATTTATCGGGCCCGGCCGAGAAAGAGCGGCGCCGTTTCTCTCACGGCTAAATGGATTTCCGAAGGAGCAATTTATCGTAAAAGTGGAGTAAACGCCCTTTGTCCCGAGCCGCGCCGTCCGTTCGTGCGAGCGATAGTCTAATATCACCCGTCATTTCGTTCGGCGTATTAAAAATTCTTTGAGCGAGCCCGAAGCGCGCGTAACCCGCGCCCTTAAGAACACGTCCTTCTTCTTCTTTTTTCTTTTTTTTTTTTTTTTTTTAATTTCCGATAAGGATCTCATTTCTTTTATCTCTCGGCCATTTCTATAGACGTCGTTAATCCCAGGCAAATGAGACTAAACCTCCGTAATTACCTGCGAGAAATTTATCTTAAGCACGTATTTTAATATTATCGTAAGGGAAAAAAGAGGTAGTTAACTTTATGAGAAAAGTGGCAAGTTTCTGTCATCCGAAAGACAATTCTTTCGCGACCTGGCGTTCTCTTCCGCATTTTCCCTATCTCGAAACGCAATGTCGTGTCGCTAGCGCACGCTAATCGTTATTTATGCGTAACACAAACCGATTATACAAACCGATGTTTTGTACTCTCGTCGGATTACAGTCCAGACATATCTCAGCGCGCGCTCGATAATCTGCTGTAATATCGACATTGTAAGGTACATCGTAATACCACCGCCGATGTATCGTAATATAATAATCCGCGCTGTCGTGACATTGTGGGCGGCAACGGATGACGATGGGTAATTGTAACACCGCGGTGGCGTGGTGCCATCATTCGTAATGTCGCCGGCGCGACATACGTGTTCCGTATAACGTTACAGAGTCTAGCTTTACCTCGCCGTCTGACTCGCCGCGAGGTGATTCTACTGATGTCGACTTGATTGCGGCGGCGAGCTCGATAAACCCCCGAGTAACCCCATCGGACATCGGTCTCACGCCGAGCGTATTACCCCTGTCGTTTGTATTTTTTTTTTTTTTTTTTTATTATAAAAGGGAAAAGGTCAGCCTTGCGTGGAGCCTTCTGAAATAATCGATAATGCTAAACGATCAACGATCGATCAATTTAATCGTCGTTTCGATCCGATACGAGTATGATTATTTTATTTTCAACTGGTGGCAGAGACTCGATATGATCGGAAACTCCACTCAAGCGTGAAAACGCACAAAGTAAGTCCTTTCTTCGTCGATCCATTTCGTTTATTCATTAATTTACATGTCGGATAAACGACCGACAACCTGTTTTAAAATGTGTGTGAAGAATATTTAGAGCACACGAGCTGGCATTACCTCAAAATGAAAGGCACAAATTGCTTGTGTACTTTTCATAAAATAAAACAGACTTACGGACTGTTTATCTTGGGTTTTGGGAAAATAAAGATTATTTGCAGACTTAGATGGATAAATCAAAGGTGACTGGAATCTGTAACGTTCGATCACGCCAGTATTTAAGGCTTAAGAGTTAATACGACCGCCGAGTCCGATTCTGCGATACGGACGTTTATCTCTCCATCTGCAACGACGTTTCTCAACGGCGTTTCTCGCGGAAACGCTGAAACCACGACTGTTTCCGACCTATTTTGATCGCTCTTTACCTGTCCGCCCTGTGCGGCAGATCGTTGTTATTCCCCATTGTTATTAATATCAGGTATGGGAACGGAAGTTTAATAAAAATGGAAATAAAAAGAGGGAATTGGCAAAAATTCCTTCCCGAGAATATTACCATCGTCAGGAATTACGAATTACACGCGCCGTCAGTTCGCGACGACGTTCCAGCGCATGATGTGGAATTATTAAAAATATTATTTCTTGCGCGATCATATATACGTATATATAGAACGTGTGTCTGTGTGCTCGGTATGGCCGGTATGATTATTATCCGATAAATCCCGTTTTCATAGTTTTCATAGATACCACTGGTTGGCGTCGTCAAACTCGACGAATGACCCGCCGTCGTCGACAGACAATAAACTCGAAAATAGGTTCGTCCATCGAGCCACCGTGGCCCACACGCATGTTTTTTGCAGGAACTCCTCGTTTCCTCGTTTCCTTTTGAATAAGCGAAAATAATCTTTTTACTTGTCGAGCGAAATTGGAAGCTGCTCTCACACAAAATATGACGGGGTAACGCGTCACGAGCGAAGATGAAAGAGGATAGGCGGAATAATCGCGTATGAATTCAATCAAGCCTCAAAATATATTCACGGTTCCGGTTCTTCGATAATAAATTGAAAAGAGAAACCATCGCTGTATACCTCGATGAAATGTAGCCGTTGCACGGATTTACTTATTAATACTGGACATTACGCACGTGCCGAAAATGTAATAGATCAATAACGGCTATTGTATGGAATGATCATCAATAATACCGGTTATTAATTACACAGCAAAGTGCAGTAATCAAAATAATTTGCACGATTCCAAATATTTATCTTTATCTTTGATGTAGTGGGCCAACCGTAACATCCGGCCGAGAAGTTGGTTATCGCGAGCAATTGGCGAGTCAGCCAATAATATTTATAATTAATTCGTAGATGCGAAGGAGCACTTTCCCGGGTTTATTTGTCAGCGACAAGAGGGGGAGCTCAGTGACCCGGTGGTGACCCGGTTTTCAGGCTTCTGGTACACTCCTCCCGCGACCTTCTCCCACCTCCAAGCACCTAGTTCGCTGGCAGCAGACCCAATTGCTGGTTTCCAACTACCTACCCTCTATTCCCGCGCCTTCTTCCCCCGCCACCCCCGCCGACGTCCTTGCTCCGTCGTCGTCGTCGTCGTCGTCGTCGTCGTCGTCGTCGTCGTCGTCGTCGTCATTTTTATCGGCATCCGGTAGCTTCGATTTCACGATATTACCTGCTTCGACGATTTTTTTCGTTCCTTTCTAGATTTCCCGCCCGATGCCTTTGTACTTTTCAATCGTCGTTGATCTCTGAACAAAGCTGAATCTTTAAAGCTTTTTATAAAGATGTTCAAACGCAATCTTAACTTGTTATCTAATAGGAAGAAATAGCTGGCCAGAAATATTATGACAAATACTCACATCTTGATCCGCACTTCGTTCAAAAGAAAAGCTCTCTTGCCGTACGTTTGAAGGATCGGTCGAGAGATCGATCGAGGATTGCTGACAAATCCGAAAGATTCCTAGAGATTTCTCGAGAATAATTGAGACGGCTGTAAAGTCGCGGGGGGGGGGAGGGAGGCCTCCATAGTGATTTCGGAGATTCTCATTGACAGGAAACGTTCGCTTCCAAATAACGCAGAGGAAAATTACTGGAGGATTCCTTTCTTTTTGTAAGCGTTCGATAAACTCGAAGGACCTCGAAAAGCGCCGCTCCATTGACAATTCCTTTCCTTGGCAACTCCCATCCGGAGCTGATTAAAGGATTATAGTAAATGCCATTGTGCAGCGCATGGTAATATAATGATTCTTCCGATATTGAATTTTACATAGGTCTCTCTCTCCTGAGCATTGGCAGTGGAATCGGAGGTTTCAATAACGAATGCTAATTGTGTGCGTTATTGCGAACGGTGAACGCTTGGGAAAATTCATTCAATGGAAGCAGCCTACATATGCATATAAAAATATTTCGCGGTCGCGAGGCACCAATGAATTCTTCGGCGGGATTAATTCCACATGATATTTCCGCGAATCACAAAACGATATAGATCATGCTATATGCATTTATATATAAATACATTGGAATACGCTTGCCTGAGAAACTCTTTTCGCATTATCATTTCTATAAAGATTTATTAATGTATAAATAATAATAAAAACGATAAATTTTAGGCGCTTATTATCATTATTTACATATTTATTTATTCGTTATATTAACAAACGTATAAATAATTGCAACTGGCGTAATGTTAATTGTAACTTCTGCGAAATAATATAAAATAATACAAGAGATAACGATTCGTAATCGGGGGCGAAACAAACAATCACTAACGTAGCGCAAAACAGCCAATTTAACGATACAATCGATGAATGGATGCATCTCGTTTCTGACAAAAATTTCGCTGATTTTATTGCTTTCTATCCTTTTTTTCTCCATCTTTCTCTCTCTCTCTGTCTCCTTTTTTATTTTCAACCGGGAGACAAATCGAGACCGCCATTTTTTTTCATTGCAAGGCGAACAACGCTCGGCCTCGCTAATGGAATATTTTTCGACGGCTGTCTGCGTGACAGACATCGTTGCTAGAGTCGATAACAAGTTTTCCCCTGCCTTTCGTAAATGTAATATAATACTGACTTTCGGGAGATACAACGATGACGTAACGTCCTTATCTTCGTAAGAGCAATGTGGAAAATGCGAATGTCATTACTACTAATTGACCTTACATAAGATAATATATAAAATAATAATTAAATTGCACGTTTGCCCAAATGCAAATTCGTTTCCGAAATATCCTGCGGCAAATCCTGGATACTTCGAAAGTCCATTCAACAGCACGTGAAATAAAACGCAATAGCATGAAATTTGTACAATCTGGAAAAATAAAATTTTAACTGATGATTTCATAAGAATATATTTTACATTTTCTTTCTGCTTTGAAATTATGTTGCTCGTTAATCTGTTATACAGTGTGCTTTTATCATATTACTTTATTATTTATCTTCATTTTGTTATGTTATAGCTTATTAAATTTTATAAATTGATATATCGTGAAATATATTTATTCATAATACAATAGGATTGTAAATTTTTAAAACTAAAATAATATTCTACAACTACATACTATTGTTTTCTTTTTCTTCTTCTTTTTTTTTCCGAATATTAAACTTGATCCAAGTTTCATACACAATATTGTTCTTAAATATTATTATTTCTTTAGCAGTTCCATACTAACATTCTTTTTCTATATATAAAGTTTGTTAAAGCACAAAGATTGGTGAATTTCGATCCATCATTGATTCTAAGTGTGGAAACGTATTTGGAGAATGAAAGAAAAAAATGAAAGAAGATATAACCATCCAAACTAATAATTTATTACTCTCCAACCAGGCACGTTAGTTTCCACTCTCGTTCAATGACGGGGATGTAAAAAATATTTTTGAAACATTATAATACAACAGTTGCAAAAGTTTTGACGATAAAGGACCGTTCTGGATTCCACTTCTCGTATATAAAATGTCACACATTAACGTGTGCGACGACAGCAAGCCGCGCGTCATGATATTATATAATAAAAATATTGTTTTTATCATGTTACATCGGATAATTTTCACGTCAAGTCATTAAATGCATGTAGGATTGATTTAAACGCGGCCATTGTTCCGATTTGTGATTATAAAACACCGTGTGCTGGCTTAACGAAGCAATTTCACTCAGGTCGACATCGTCGACATCGACTCGACGACACAATGTGCCATCCGCACCCTCTCGGACTTTCAACGCAGAATTCGGTCGTCGATCAGAAACTTTCCCGTCGACCTCGGGGGACCGCGGCTTTTGTCTCGCGTTAAAAGCTACTCAGCAATCGTCCATTTACTTTGGCTTCTCTCGATCCGGGGGCAGACGCAGCGCACACGCGTTGTGATGTAAAATTCACATGTGCCGGGGTGAATTTGCACGCGTATGTGAGCGGAGATCGAGGCCGTACAACACCGCGGAGGGGGTGAGAACCGCGGGGGCAGATATTTTTCGATATTTTTTAGTTGCCGTTTCATCGTCACGAGGACTTATTCGCGGAATTGAGAGATGAAGATTACAAAATATACATTGGCCACGTGATAATATATAACTGATTTTTCGTGATGCTTTGACGGCTCTTCATTCGGCTAACTTTTCACTTTTAACTTTTCACTCAAATTTTCACAAATTTACATTTTTGTTACAAACAATTAATACAAAATTTATAAATAACGTAGTAAATGTTTTTGTTACTCGGTCGAAGGGTTCCGTATATATTTCGTCGATATTATTCTCAATATGCGATATTATCCTATCATTATAAGCTGAAATTATCGAACGTTAAACGTCACGACTAGAAACTAATATCGGTGCTGAATTATAATAATAATTACGACGTATCGCAGCTATGTTAATTTAATTACGAGGCATTATAATAGGCACTTTGTAAAATTACTTCTCCTTACATAGAGCGTCGCATTTCTAAAAGCGACATTCCACGTGTCGCGCTGTAACTGCTAAAGCGCACTAATAATTTCGCGTTACTTGCGTGTAATACGATTATAACGTTGCAAAGGAAAGCATTTGATTACATGCCCTTGTAAATTTGGCTTTGATATGGTAATTAACGCCGTATAATAATATACGCGCGAAGATATATATATATATATATATATATATGTGTGTGTGTGTGTGTGTGTGTGTGTGTGTGTGTGTGTGTGTGTGTGTGTGTGTATATATTATTCTATTCGACGACATTTCACCAAGCAATTATTAATCGTATTACGTTTATATTCTCGCGAGCTATTATATGTAGATTATTAGGTACGGGTGTAATGCGGATTGTAATAATGAGTAGCGTTCACTTCGTACCCACGCTTTTGCTATCGATGTCTTTCACCGTAAACGCGTAAATTTCTTTTTGCTCGTCGGCCGAACGTGGGTTTAAAATAACTTGAGCAATTTCCTCACGGTAACAACTTTGATAGACATTTTTTTATACACGTGTACCTGTTTCAATTTTGCGTATATTGGGTATATTCTCATTTTAGTATACGCTTTTCATTCGGTGTACGTTGTTAATTTTCACGGAACATCAACGAGACTGAAACGTACGCGACGGCTGATAATTTACGGCAGTCTTACGACACTGGACATTCTAGTTTCGTCTACGGAAACGAAATCGAGTTTGCATCTCGCGTCGTTTCTATCGCGATTGGATGCCACGTCTTATTTCGAGACGATCGCGTCTCGGAAGAATAGAAGAGAATTTTATCGATCGTTGCTTCGACCACCGGACGCGTCGGCACGTTTCGAGCACCCATCCAGTTGAAACGTCGCGAACAAACGCGGATACTCGAAGAGAGAGATGTGATTTAGATTTGTCACTCGCACGTACACATACATAAATGTAAATAGACAAACAAATACACACACACACACACACACACACACACACACACACACAGAGAATAACTATTTGTACCAGGGATAATTCAATTGACGAAGCGGATCAAATGGCGACGGCTGCTCCCGTGTACTTAATCGATATCGTAATTGCATCTGTAATAGGCCGCTTGCATAACCAACTCGTTATCGAGTCTCTTTCGATTCTTTTCTTAGTCCTCATAAAGTCGGGCTCGATAATTGAAACGTATTATATCAAGTTTGGCGAGACAGAATTTACCTCGAGTGCGCGGCGGCTTATTCCCGCCGGTTCGATGGAAACCGCCCACGGAAACATTTGTCAACGTTTTACAAGCGATATTCAGTCAATTCAAACAAATTTTCCCGTGCTCCCCGTTGGCTTCTCGAATCGTTTCGTTAACTACTTCGAAGCGCTTTAAAATTTACCTTAGCTCATCGCCTCCCGCGCTTTTTTTCGTTTCACTTCGCGATCGGGGATCTCAAACTTTTATTGCAGCGTCCACCTGTCTTGCACGCCCGTTTTCCGCCGCTTAAGCTTGAAATATTCCCGACTCGTTGCCAACATCCTTTTTCGTATCTCGCGAAAAAGAGTTCCTTACGCTGTAAGGTACGACATACGCTCCTACAAATTTTAAAAGCTTTCCTAGGCTTCGCTAGGTTAATTGAAATTTCAATCTCCTGCATTTCCTGCTTTCAATTACCGTTATAAACGCTGCATTAATATGCTTTATATTATAAATATTTAAATTATTGCGGGTAAATTATTGCGACACGAAATGAAGTTTAATCCGAAATTAATTAATTGCACGATGTATATCGAACACACTGTACTCTACCGTCGTTATTTACAAGGGAATATCGGAAAAGCTTTATCTTGTCATGTGTACAGCAGTTTTTCAGTTGATCGCGCGTTCGCGATCGAAATGTCTCTATGAGATATATTTCAGTGATCTTCTTTGCGGCTCGCGCATTCCAAGGCGTGCAGACGCGAGAGAAGAAATTTCAGTTTATTTCTTCCAGAGGTCTTCATTTTCCGCTCAGTCTTTTTTAACATTTTGTAAACGGGGGTAGGGTTCTTTTCGTGGCGTGGCCTCCGTTAACCGCATATCGGCACGCGCCCAGAATTACGGTGTCGTCCACAGTGATCTCTAATGATCGCGAGCCGGGATCTCGGAAACGAAATCCCGGAACGAGAGATCCGGTAATCCTCGAGGCAGAAGCTAATCCCGAAACGTGCCCCTCGTTCGCCAGCGACGAGTCCACGGCGCGGACACGCGCGAAATTTCATTTTCATCATTGTCAGGCGTAGTCGCCGTCACGGTGTGTTTCTCAAACACACCGGGCAAAGCTGCCCATACGAAATTCCGGGCAAACGGTGCCGAACTGTAAAGTATAAACACGGACGCTCCGCGCATTCTCATTCAAAGTTTAAACGAAATATCTAAAAACGTGGACAGAAAATGTAACGGGATAATTCCCAAATGAAATCTATTACCAACTAAGTTCGCCGTGGCCCAATTTCTTCTTTTGTAACGCCCGTCCCGTTTCAGAAGCGAAACCTCATTTCGATTCTATCTATCCCATTTTCTCTCCATCCATCCCCGCCCCCTCTCCTCATCCCTTCCCTCTTTTTCTCTCTTGCTGTTCTTTCTTTTTCGCCTCTCCGCCTAATGTTACGGTTTCTCTTTTTGTCTTATTTTTAGACCATTCGTTAAGAATGCTTCTCGTGAGTCTCACGTATCCCGGAGTGTTATACGGACGTGCAGAAAACTCTGGCATTGAATTCGCAGTGAGCTTTGAAAATGCGACTTTAAGCCGGATTCCTCATTCAGTCGGCATGTCTACTGAAAAATCCTGAGTGTCCCGTAACGGCCCTTACTTGATGACAATCTCTTTTCTCTCTTCCCTTTTTCCTTGTCCCGCTTTCGGGGTTCGCCACTGAATTCTTTTGAACGGCTGTGTGTCGCAGTCGCGGATGGAGAATTGCAAGGCGTTGAATTACATGGCGCACTTTCGAGATACAAATGTCCCCTCGAGAGTTTTCGTCGGATTCCCGACGTCCGGCGAGGAGCACAGTTTTTCGCGTTGCAGAAAGAGTTGAACGATCGAGAACCGATAATTATCAACTCCCGGGGGATCGTTAATAATCCTCGCGCGATAAAATACGAGTTGGAAATTTATGAGAAGGAAAATCACACTCTCTTCACGAATTTCTCTTACGGGTTGCAATTTTTCTTACGACACTCGCGCATGCATCGTTTCTCGAGCAGCACGAGAGACGGCAGCCGTTCGTCCCTGTCGCACACAGGATTTCCAGGATGTGTAATCCTTCCATTCGAGCGAGCCGTAAAAAAAGCTTCCCTACGAATGGCGGCCGAATGAAGCGCGCGACCTCGATTCGTCGCTCGTGTGTGACTATTCTCTCTCTCTCTCTCTCTCTCTCTCGTCGGGGGAAATCCTTTTCTCTTTTCATTTTCTCTCTTTTATTACTCGATATTCTTAATCTCAATGCTTTTTGATCAATCGAAATGAAAGATCTTTGCTGCGGATTCATCGACACATTGCGGCTGCATACGTCGATACTTTGACGACGCGCCTCCTCCTCCCCCCCCCCCCTCGGACGCTCTTTCGATCAGATATCACTGGATATCGAGACGCCGGTTAATCGGTTGCGCAAAATACCTCGGCGGAAAATAAACATCGATAAAGATGCAGATTTATTCAGCCCGCTTCACAACGGACGGATGTTTGTTGCAGCAAAAGTTTCCTCCTTCGCCGTTGTTCCGCGTCACCGAGTTTGTTTCAATCGGAGAAACGTAGACGTAGTTTCGCTTGCTTTGTGACAGGACGATTAAAGGAGGTGACAGGCTGACATCGCTTTGTTTAACGTTTCACTTCAGCTCCCGCGTCTCTCCTGCATTTCCTTCTCTCGTTCTTTTCACCGTCGCTCGTGCGACATCCCGGACGTAGAAGGGCCCCTTTGTCTCTCCATTACTGTGATTATTGGGAGAGACGCGCCGCGGAATTTTCATTTCGCTCATCTCGCGCGCGAGCAAGCAGTCTATTTATTCGGTCTTATTTAATTTTCGAATTTTGCCGCGAGTGTCGGGCGGCTTGATCTTATTTCCTTCTCCGACTTTACACAACAAGTCGGAAATGCTTGTACGGGCGGAACGGGCTTTCGGTATTTTGCAATTTATTTTCATAGACTTTGCGGAATTATTTGTTGAAAAATTTATATGAGAGAATTACGTTCAACTGATCGAAAAAACGAGTAACAACATTCGCTTATTGCAAACGATTAAAGGGAATTACTTAATTGACCTCTCTTCTTTTGCCAGTCTTTTAACTGAAGCACCATTATATTTATCAAGCAAATTTAATTTCAGATCATGTAGAATCATATATCCGCCTTCATACATCAAAGCATGACTTTACATTACCAATTTGTCGCACATTCATTTTTCCAGGATTCTTCCGGGAAAAATGAATGAAGTTAGCTTACGGCACTAACTTTGTAGAATTCTTTTCCAGATTTTCTGCAAATCGAAATCCGAGAATTTTCATGACAAAAAATCTTGTAAACATAAAAAATATAAATATGTAATAATAATAATAATAATAATAATAATAATAATAATAATAAAGAATTTAAAATGTTGCAATGTTGAATTGATTATTGTTTTTAATTGTGAATATAAAATCAATAAAAAAAAAAACATTCAGTTTTTCCTCATAGATAAGTAGCCCAATTAAAGGGGAGGAGGAGGAGGTGTATTTGAATCTTTTTTTTCTTTCTTTAATTTTTTTTCCTTTCTTCGCGCTATTATTCAGGATAGATGAGCAACTTACGAGCATAATTTCCTAATCGATGTGATTATAATGCAATTTGTAGCGCGGAGGAAGAATGCGGAATGAAAATAAGGGACTGTAAAACTCAGAACTGCGATCTCGCCCGCAATAGCAACTTCAGAATTAACTTCGTTCGGGAACGAGGGCGCTCTAACGAGTGCTTAACTTTGATGGGTTTCGCCCAGTCCTGCTGTCGTTTTCGCTCGGCGAATTAAGGCTCGCGGAATATCGACTTTGGTGATCGATCGCGGGTAATCTGGGTCGAATTGGAGGAGCGTAAAACCTAGAAGAATACATCGTTATAATGGCGTTCCGCGCACTTCCCGATCCAACTTTTTAATCGCATCGAAAAGTCGACTGTTCCTTCGCCGCGAGAGGACCGAGAAGGTTTAACTCGGATCGCGCGATAATAACGACAGCGAAATTGACTGCGAAGTTTTCTTGTCGCTCCTAAGAAACCTATTTACACAAAAGCATCGAAATTTTGTCAAGAGAAGAAGAAGAAGAGAACAAGTCAATTTCGGGTTTGTCAAGCAACCTATTATTCACAGTTAATGTTCTAGAATAAGGTATTTTACATTAATTGTACAGTCATCTAAAAGGTATCGACTTACGTGTAATTTACTATTTGTAATTTTATATTCAGTATTCTTGTGATATATATATATATATATATATATATATATATATATATATATATAAATTAGAGATTGAATTCTATCCTAAACGCTGTGAATTATAGATCGCCTAAAATGATCTGAAGACCAATCCGTTCTCAAGCACAAGGTACATAATGCTCGGTCTGTTTTCTTATTATACTATATAATTCTACGGTATGTCTATGTACATTATACTCGAACAGAAACTCGACTGTCACAATGACTGATATCGACGAGGCTGAAGATAATTCTACTGGCGGAATATGAGGCTACCACGCGGAATCTTTCGAGTTTGATTTTCATGAAAATTTATGCAATTACTGAAGTGAAAAATTCAAAAATTCGACAATGATTGTTTATAGTTGTTCTTCTCAGTTGTTATTTCTTTTCACACATGTGGACACTGATCCGAAAGTCGATCCTCCTCGTCGTCTTTAAGCTACTCCCAAGTTCTCACAGTTATTTTCACGCGAATACACACGATGTCGCCGTGAATGAGTCTTCACGGGGAATACACGAGGTCACTTTTGTCGATTGCGAAAAGCTCGCAGCTGTCCGTGTTTGCCTACAAAAGTGAAGGATGACCGAGTTTTGCAGTATTGGCATCGCAGCGTTTGAGAAATACTTGCTAATATAATGTAAATAGTTGCTTTCGATAATTTGAGCTTGAGATAATGCACAATGAGCTGCATTAATGTTCCAACATATCTGCGTTTACAAGAGATCCTCACAATCTCGACTGATTTTATTCATCTTTTACAAATATGAAAAAAAATTTCGCGCGAACGCGCGAATTAAAGTTGGATCAAATTAATCATGAAAAAAAATTTTTTCCTACTATAATCGTTGTAATATTTAAACTTTTTATTTAAACAATTTTTAAGTGTTTCAAATATTCGTTTTCTCATTTAATTTTATGTTGCATTTTTCAAATTCATCGTCGAATAATTTATGTGTTAACAGAATGTAATAAAGCAATTCATAAAGTAAATTATCCATAAGTATGTGAAAGCGATCTGCGGTTTTCTACCATTACTTGCTCGTCGAACTTCAGTATGCAAAATAGCATTTTACCTCTTATATCTCAATTTTGTAATTTTAAACGGAACCTTCGCAATACGCGCCGACCATGTATTTTTAATGTGAATAAAATTTTCCCGATAATAGCTTCATACATTTTTCTAGCTCAGGAATTATTGTGAATTATGCACCTCCAATATTATTATTTTTCATGTACTTTAAATATGAACTAACAAAACAAGATATATAACAGAGCAATATTACCTTTTAATAATTATTTAAATTATTAAAATTGTTTTTATAGGTAAAACCAAAATATCTTGTCTTTGTAATTATTCAATTTCCTATCTCATTTTGCATTATCACAGATGACGTGAATCTTTATAACAAAGCAAAATATCTTTATTATAATTAAAATTCTTATTGTAATCGAAAAAACCTTATTAATAACCTTCCTTCAAGGGATTTTCTCGCGGATGAAACTTGTCCGCCGCGTTGACGTTTATTGTTTCGGTTAATGAGACATTGCGATGTGTATTGGGGCTTACGATTATATCACGGCGATATGAGGTGCCAGTAAGAAATTCAATTAAGCAGCCGCCGTAGGAGAGCGGGGTCGAGGTAATTTCGCCAAGTCGATACGCGCCGCGTGTCGCCAGTTGTTTGGCGTAAAAGCTCGCTACCGGCTAATTTAATCGCGCAAACGCACCGTGTCGCGCCGTCGAGAGTCGCGAATGAAAGCGCGTATAACTAAAACGCGGCGAGCCCACTCGCGGAAAATCGATACTCGATAATTGCGTCGCGCGATATTTTTCCGCTCGATGTTCGACGAGCGATCGCTCGATGCTCAAAGCGATCGTTCGTCTGTGAACTCATTCAACAACAACGAGAACTCCAAATCGACCGAAAAATCCACCGTTCGAAATTCCCAGAGCCGGAGATTTCCCACCTGGGTTATCCAATTTTTTGACAAGCACGATGACGGATCACGGATCCCATTGCGAAGTAAAGCCCGCGTTCTTCCGCGTCAGGCGTCGCTGCGACACGACGGCGCGACTACGTGCGCTATGTTTTATCAGATGGTTTTATTAGATTACGAGATCTATCTTGTAATACAGGTGAACACATAGAGACGGGTAGGAGGGAAAGGGGGAGGGGAAGAGAAGAGCGTGGGTGGTAGAGAGAGAGACCAGGTAAATCCGGGTCACGTCGAGCCAGCAACCGGATGCTAGACCCGGCCCCAACCTCAGCCACCTTGCTGTAGGTCACCTTTCGCCCTTAACGTCGCCGTTTCCTTCGCCCCTCATCCCTTTCAATTATCGCCGGTTGCTCCTCGAGCGCGGAATTTCCTCATTGTATAGCGATGCTTAAACGCGTCCTTTCTCCGGACCTCCGTAATGAGTACGGTACGGCAATGAAATATGGTGCGTGATAAAATGACAAAAATGCCCTCGATATTGATGTCAAACCGATCGCCAATCGACCATATATGTGTATATACATTAAAAAGAAAAATTGAAAATTTTAAAACTATCGAAAAAAAAAAAAAAAAACAATGGTAGTAAAAATCTCTTTCAGGCGTTATCACGCAATCTGCCACGTCCTCTCATCCTCGAGATCCGCGAGATTGCACATTTTTACATTAGAATTCGAAAAATATAGAATCATTCAGACATTTATACAGGATATCTCTTAACTACGTGTCGATATTTCAGGGGAAATATGAATCTGAAGCTCGGGGAAAGAAATGTCATGCGAGCGTGGAAATCGAATTTCGTTTTCCAAATCGCGATAAGCGATAGGGAAAAAAATAAGTATTCGCGCACGTATGGGAAACCGTGTCGAAAATCCGCCAACAGGGAATTCTTTTACATGAGAGCGTAATTAGCATTTCCATTTTCCGGAAACAGGTGGAAATCCTTACTCCGCGTTTAACGAAAGCGCCTCTCCGACGAGAGTCGTTTATCTTCATTCATATGAGAGGGGATAGGAGGGGGAGAAAGTTGGAACAAAATTCGATATTTTGTCATCTCGACGGAGACGAGATAAATAAAAAAAAAAAAAAAAAAAAGAAGGAAACGGAGTACGAGTTCTTCGCTGCGAACGCTCTGTTTCACGACTGCCCGCGAGCGAATGCATAATCGTATTAGAGCCCAGTAGTGGCGCATTGGGACGAGAAGTCTGGCGACTCTTTTCGGATACGCATCCTGCATCCTGCATCCTCGTAAAAATGTTATATTTCACGATGACCCAGTTTACCCGCGCGTATCGTCGCGCGCCGCCATGCCGAACAATCCGGATGAATATTTTGGTAACGCATCCCCGGTCCCGCATCGCGCCCGATCTCGTTTTGCAATTTAGATGCCGGTGTTACAAGCAGCTTATCGATTCTTTTAGCCCAAGTATTCGAAATATTTGTGACGGAGTACGGCGGCGGATAATGGGCGCGTATCCCTGCCCGTTTTTGACGACGCGTCAAATTCAACGCGTCGCGTCGAGACCGGATACCGCAAACTCTCTCTCTCTCTCTCTCTCTCTCTCTCTCTTCCCTTCCTCTTCCCGCGGCTTTTTGCCGGGGCTGACGTTTAATCTTATTAGCAGCCGTTTGACGCGCGTTGACGGAATTCCGAGATGTTTTGAAATGCGCGCGTATATATCGAGGGATCGCGAATAAGTCGTCACATGGAGGTCACGATGTCTCTCCCATTTGCGGGACGTGAGTCGTATACATATTAGAGCAAGCGTCAGCCGAAAGAAAAGCAAGAAACGGAAGACCTCCGCGGTGCAGCGGCGGTACCATAAATTCTCTGCTGTACAATGGGGACAACACGTTAAGCGGGATGTACAATGCGGGAAGAAAGGAATTTCCATCGTTGCATTCATCTAAGAGAAAAAAAAGAGAGAGAGAGAGAGAGAGAGAGAGAGAGAGAGAGAGAGAGAACAGAAGAAGAAGAAGAAGAAAAAGAAGAAGGATCGTCTAATTTTCAATATCCGTCCGCGGTGTCGACGGGTTAAGTATTCATTATGCGAAGAGCGCGAGGATTCGTGCGTTGAATTTTCTTCGGCAAATTCCGGCCCGTGCATCCGGATTAATTACGAAACCGCCGGCGACTCCTCCTCGTCGAGGATGCCTCCGCTCTACGGGAGACCACATCGCGGGGCTTTAATTAACACGACGGGCACGTGATTCTTTCCACCGTTTATGCCTGCGCGGGCATCAACGGGAGACGGGAGGGTTTTCACGAACGGAGACACCGCGGGCTTCCTCGTGTCCACGGATGGATGCGCGCTTCTTCTTCTTCTTCGCGCGCGGTGCCTCGAGTGTCGCTCGAAAGCGCAGCTGGAGAGATCCTCTCCAACGCCTTGGCGCCGCAAGACGCAAAATGAAGCAAAAAACGCACAGTTGATTTATGAATATTCCAATATTCCGCGATACGCTCTTTCTCTCCTCTTCCGCATAATGAACGAGAAGCCGCGCGAGAAGCCGCGTAAGGATACATAATTCAGCGAACGGGTGTAATAATAAGTTGTAAACTAAACTACGGGGGCGTAACAATGTAACATGCAAATAACAATGTAAATTATGCAACCGTGTAAAATTTTTCACACGGTGATATAGTCATAGTCGCGTCATTCTTCGCGGGACCATTACATTCGCGCGTTGGTATTTATAAATATTGCGAACATTTGAGTAATTTAATCGCTTTTTAACTGTAGAATAGGCTAATAGCTTGGCGTCGGCACAAGACGGACTATGCGAGCGAGCACGAAAGATGAAAGGTTCCGTGGGAGATACCCGACAAAATTAATTAACGTCGACGTTCCTGGCGCTGCGTGTTATTTTCCATCCTCTCTATCGTAACGAATTAATTCCGGCGCGGATCAAAGGGAGACGCTGCCTCCGCGCTGATTCCTGTTTACACTTTGCGGAATCGCGAGAATTTCCAAAGGCAAGTAAGGCGAATCGCGCGGGACTAGAATCCCGAAGGGAAAGCCGCGGTTTCATCCCCGTATTTGTTCTCATCGCGCACCCTTAGCTTGATGTCAAGCTGGTAATCAAAACACGTACCGCGCCCTGTGCCCCCACGATAAATCGCGAGAGCTTCCCTATGGGAGATAGTTTGAGATTTTACTAAGAAACTTAAGAGAGACTACCGAGAAACTTATATACCGTGAAATATGAAATATTCGATTCGAGCGAACCTCGTTGTTATGCTTCTTAATGCTTTTTTCATTTCTGACGTCAGTCGTGGAAGAACCGTTTGCCGTTTAAATTGCGTATATCAAATCGTCCTATATAGTATTTCTTTTTATTCCGTGTTTTCTCTCGCGTAATAAGAGAATTTCATATTTTGTATTTGGCGCAAAGATCGGGCGATCCCGTGTAACTTTTCTAATATGCGCTTGGAATTTTCCTCGTTTGATACTACCGAGCTGAGAGAGGGAAAAGCCATTTCTCTAGCCCTTTCACAGTCGCAGCTGGCCACTTCGCACAAACTGTGTGCCTCGGCATTGTAATAATTATCGCTCGAAAGCTCATTTCTCGTCTCTGTCGATATCAATGCAGCCCGATAACCGCCGCTGGGAAGAGTCATTCGCGTACCCGCATCGAAAATGTCGGCGACATTAATTGCAACTAGGACGCTCCCTCGGATCTTTGTAATTAAACGTTATATTGCTTCGAAGCAGAAAGGAGACACGATTTGGCAGCGATGTACTTGATTACATTCGCTGACATGTTTTCGACAAAGATTTTAATTATAAATATCGACTCGTCCCATTTTCATTTTCCGCATTTTGCAACGCGAAGATCTCATTCATCGATAAGTCGTTCGTCAATTAACGATTCTTTGTTAGGGACGATGGAGCGCAATGTCTGTCAGTTACGCTTCATTCCATCGTTCGATATAACACCTTTACGTACGGGGGGATTTTATCTTCACACGTACACGAAGAAAAACACAAGGTACCCATAAATTTTTCAGAGTCGTAAGACCAATAACGCGGCGTTTATTATTCGCGACGTATACACGGGAAAATATCCCTCACGAAATCGCCCACGCATCTCGCAATAAAGCGGCACGTCGCGTTACGCGCTTGAAAATATCGCGAGCTTTATTGGTATTTATGAAATTTTTACTCGCGGAAAAGAGACGAATGCGTTAACTTTGTTATACTTAAAAAAGTCTCTTGGTCACGCGATCTGTTTGTAAAAAAAAGAATTGATGAAATACTATTCTCTCTCTGCCCCCTCTCTCTCTCTCTCTCTCTCTCTCTCTCTCTCTCTCTCTCTCTTCCTATATTCTTGCTTTATTCTAAAAAGTTGTCCTAGCGGAATAAGCGGTACTTTTGGGACACGAAGTCTGGATATATGTCTAAAGTCAGGTACGGAAGAAGTTCCGCGACGGGTCTCACCAGCGGGATGAGTAATGGGCAAGTCTGCGTACTGTAGCGAGCAGTTTGTCGTCGAAACTAACCAAGGTCCCTGGCAGCTCATTTCGCAGCAGGGCACGTAATTCAATTTCCATGTAGCGATTCCCCTGTCCTGGCCTCGTGGCTCGTCCCTCTCGGCCCGCCCGGCCCGAACCCGGGCGAGAACCGAAATTATCTCAGGGCGTCACTTTGCTAGGCGCGAACGCATTCTCGGGATGTTTGCACGCGCCTCGAATGTCAAAGCGAGTCTATTATTACATCATGCCTGCGGCTTGTTATATTATACAAAATGATAGCAATAAAATTACCCCGTCAATCCCAAAGTGATTTGTCTCTGATTGTCGTCGTCGCGACGCTTTCCGTTCCGTTTTTGTCGTAATCGCTCTCCGTATCTCTGTTCCACCCTTATCGAATTTATATAAATCCCCTCATTTAGCTATTAACGAACGGAGGCGTGTTGCAAAATATCTTATTTGATCTCGAAACTCTCTCGAATGATAATCGATGGTGTCCGGCATGAAAGTACGGGATTAAGTCGAGTACTCCGTTGAAAGTGGTTTAGGAAAGAAATGATGGTGGGATAATAAACGCGAAGGCGACGGTCCTTTTCTAATCTTGAGAGGATAAAAATGCTCGAGGACGAAATCCGAAACGAGGATATTCAGAAGCATTGTTCATTTCGGTGATATAAAATCGGGATTGCGCGATCCGACGCGAGCCGGCTTGACTTCATTCTCTAAGAAGTGACTTTCCAAATGTGCGGGGAATAAGATTTTCTTGAGAATTAAGGGACCATCCTCCTTTTCTTCTTTCGGTTCGATAAACGTCAGATGAAAAGGGGCGACTTTATTCTTTCCTTCTCTCTCTTTCTCTCTCTCTCTCTCTTTCCTTTCTTCCCATGGAATAAGGATATAGCGAGGTAGCGTCCGTTCTGATTCTCATCACTCAGATTCGGCAGATCGATGATTTATTCCGAAAAGTTTGAATTGAATCGCGATATTAAGAATTCCATGCGCTGGGTGATCCAACTAAATGCGCATGCGGAATATGACAGGCATACCCTCGATTCTTTGCGGCAACGATCGCGTTTCCAAAGTCGAGACCTACTCGGGTCTTTAATTATTTCTTTCTCTTTTCAGTGCACCGTAATTTCCTTTGATGGACTAAGCCAACTGTGTGCGCTTTCTAGGAATCAAAGGGTCGCCCGTCGGAATTTTCTACAATCTAATTTGTCAATCGAATCTCGTGCGTTAAAAGTTTTTCGCTACGCTCTTTTTACCCCGGCGAATACGTCCCGCCCTGGCGTAATCGCGTTTGTCACGCGAGAGCCGAGGCTGAGCGGGCCGCTATTGCGAATAAACGTTACGAAGTGATTCCAATTAAGGGCCATTATAGGATCGTTAATAATGGCGCGCGGCGCACGAGGTCGATAACGTTGTTTAGCAGAGCGTAGTATGCGCGCCGGCTGTAACGGATTGCAAGGGACTGTCACGAATCTCAGCGTCTCGCCCAAGTCCCAATGATTTACGTTATTTATGAAACTGTATAATTTTTTAATATACATAAATCAAGTTTTCGCGTCGCTTCGCGAGTGGCGGCGCGTTAAAGCGAGATCCTCGAAAGGAATGAATACATCGAGATGCGTTATAAATTTTATTCCGATATATCGTAGACGCTGTCTAGCTGCGGAATATTATTTCCGCGTGATTTTAATAAATCCGCGCTATATTCCTCCGCAGGAACCAACCAAGACCGACTTACGGCTCTTTTCCGAACGCGTTTGATTTATTAACATTTTTACATATTGATCCTCTTTGCTCCGCAAGAATGGATCTCTTTAAATATCGCCTAACTTCTTCCAGGATGCCTAACGAGAACGAGTCCGTGTGCGCTTGTGGCGTGGTCGTTACGGACTTACCGAAGTCGCGAAACGTCGTACTGGGAAAGCTGACCATTCACTTGCCCAAGATGAAGGGCAACAAGTTGGAGAACAAGAGCTCACGGAAGCAGTACGATAACGGCCGGGTACCGAAGACCCCGACGTCGAGCGAGACCGGAAGCAGCAGCTCGGTGGCGGAATCCACGAGAGCCACGATGAAGAGCAACAAGCAGGAGAAGCGGCTCACCCACTCGCGGAGGACTCGAAGCGCGGACAGAGCCGAGTCGCATTACACCTACATCGGTCAGTCCGCGTATCGAGCATGGATTTTGTTAATACTAAAAGAATTCAAACGCTTTTCACGGTCTCGGATTAATGGTTAAAAGGAAAAAGGAATAAACAAAAAAAACAAAAAACATTGCATTCTTTTCTACTCTCGATGACACTCCGCAGATTCGGGCTCGAGTGTCCTCGGCGGTGGAATTCGTGAGAACACCATACCGGAAGCGCTGTACGCCACCATACCGGACACGCCGAACACGAGCGTGAACGAGATCGGGACGAGTCGGCCGAGTTCGCAGAGCAGATCGCAGCTTCTTTATTCCACTATTCCGTCTATGACGTCGCCACCACCGACGTACGATGTCGCGACCGCAAAAACGTTGCAGGTAGGACTCGCTACGGTTTATTATATGTCTTTCTTTCCTCTTCGCGTTCCACGTTGAATAGATAAGGAGAGCGCCGCTAATGATATTGCGACGTTTCTCACATTGCAGAGCTGAAATTGAATGGCAAATTAATCTTTTCACAATAATTCATTGGCTTATGAAATCCGAGATAATTTTCTCAAATTTAAACACGCATACGCACATAATGGCGCAAGCCTCGTACGCAGTGTTAAATTTATTTATCTCTTAATTAAAATAATTAATTTAATAAAATAATGAAATATAACGATGTAGCATCTTCATTAATTAAAATTTAAATATTTCGACATTAATCCGAGGTTATTAAGACCGTTTACTATAATTAAGCACATTCTCCGTATTTTTTATTTCCGGCATAAAATCATTGGCGATCATGTTTTCAACATAATAGAAATTAAATTCGTTGACTTAAATAAAGTGCTTACGAGCGAAGGTATCGTTGTAATCGACCTTTCCGTTCATTGGTCCGCGTCCTACGGACGCTCATTCGATTTGCAACTTGCGTTAAGAAACTCCACGTTGTGCGTTGCGATCCCAAGCGGGAATGCGTTCTGAACGCAACAATAACGACCACATCTAGCCGGCTTAATAAATAATTCTACGTTATTACTTCCCCACAAACTGTCTTTCCAACGAGCTGCTATTCCAACGAAGATAATATTGCGCAGTTACCGTTTTCACAAGTGAAGTTTCAGAGCAGCACAAGCGGACAGCAGTTTCCGACAGCGGTCAATATTCTACAATGGCCACAATCGGCATTCGGTCATTTGTAATGTGCCGTAACGCTCGTGTAACGTGAAAGCAATAACAGCCGGCCGTACAATAGTTACAAATTGTCGTCATCTCCCGCTTTAGCTCCCGCTTTAAATGATATAATCGGAATATTAATTCTTCCCCCCCCCTCCTCCCCTCCCTCTCCCGCAATGGATAGATACGCTCGGTAACGTTGGCGCGTTGATATACAACAATGTTGGCCGTCCCCGCCGGTCGCGGGATATAAACAATGTTGCAACGACGATACGCCGATCCACACACTGGCGTCTGGTTTCGCCCGATAAAGCCAGTTGTTCAATCACATAATATCTCGAGTTATCGAAACGAATTATCGCTCCGTACGCTGCGGGTACGGTACGCGGTCGCGATAGCTCGCGCAGAAGTGCCGTCATTCGATTTGTATTCCGTATTCCGCGCAATTCCGTGACGAGCAGATGACGAGGAAATTGGCAGCGATCTAACAATCAGCCCCTTCCCCTCCCTCCCCCACCCCTCTCCTCCCTCTGGAGCAACCCGAAGATCGATAATCGGGAAACGGGACGCATCCAGAGTGGAGGCAATGTAACCGATCGCCCGCGCGGTCGTGCAATCGCAAATTGGACTTTCGTCAGACCGCCAAATGTGTTTATTAGTAATTACTAATTAGTCGATACTATTAGGCGATCGTACCGATGTCGGCGGGATCGATGTCCGTAGATCCTCTTGTAGATCCTCGTCTCGTGCGCGAGCGGCGCTATGGCGTCTCGCGGCAACCAGAATCGCGGTTATATTAAGCTTTTACGAGATTGGTTGCGTAACTTTCGCGGAAACGAAAAAATAATTTCAAATATGAGAACGGCATTTGAATGGTGTTCAGCAAATTGCGACACGACAAAGCGAATAAATGGTCTCTCGTGATAAAAAAAAAAAAAGAATGAACGAACCAGAAATGTAGAATACATTTTACCACATGCTCAGTTTTCGAGAAAAATGTGATTTGATATGCGAATGATGAAATGTGATTTTATACTATGTATGTGAAAGTAGTTAAACGTGTGTGTTTATTCGATTGCATATCAGTATTATATAAATTTTGTCGACACGTGTATGTAAGATAATATAGCGAGAAACATACATTCGATTACAATATTGTTATGCAACCTTTTAAATTTTTATGTTTTTATAATGCTAAACATTGCTATCTCGTCTCCTTGTTGTTCTTTTTTTTCATTTCGATTTCTCGAAATAATAAGATATCAATAAATACATCGATATCAGTGGCTTATGGCTAATATTGGTTCAGTTTGTAATTTATTATCACAAACAAAATGTACGTACGAACAGCTTTTTTTCTTAACATAGCATTGATAGTACGGGAGAATGTTGAGATATCTAAATTAATGGCTTAAGAATTGATTAAATTCGGAGTAAGTTACGGAAGGCGTCAGGCTATTTCGAAAGTCTGTTTATCGTCCCGGTTCTAAATCCCACTCGTGTATACAACGTGTTGGCAGCTCGTATTTCATGCCGTTTTACGTCTTGTGTATGTTTTACATACATTTTACGCAGGAACATGAAATGTTATTTGCAGAATTTATTATACGACGTAACTGATGACGATATCGTACGGAATTGGACGTTCCGGGCATTACACGGAAATTAATGACGTCACATGTGAAACATCCTTCCCATCTTTCACTTCCGAATCAATCTGATGCCGCGCACATTTAAGGCTTATCTTAAAATTATCGCGATTCAAATTTGGACAACAATTCCGTTGCAGCGTAATGATTTTGCATGATTGTTTAAAGTAATTTCAAATATTTCAAATTTTGAATTTTTTATCGTATTTACAGTACTGCAAATATATATAATATGTTTTACGTTATCAATCTTTGTGAGCAATATTGATTTATAACGGTGACGTAATAAGAAAACTTTATTCATATCTGGCATGCAGAACATTAACATGCGTTTGTGACGTATCGAATTCGACTTAATGTAATACACAGGTCGGAAATACGCGCATGTGGCGTTCGAACAAGAAATTTGATTGCATCATTAAAGAAATTCAAATTTGTGAATTAAATTTTATCGACAAATTCTTTTTCCTTTTAAGGAAGTTTGAAGCTTTTATGTTATATTATTTTTATTTTATGTTATATTATTTTAATGTAGTTCCGCGTGAGGCCACATTATCGGCTTATAAAGAATACGGTTATTTTTGAAGATTTGCTCAAATATCAAAGTTCGTCCATCCGTATTATTCCGATGAAACGCCGGAAATTTTCAGCAATATTCAACTAATGTTAAATTTAATCTGTAAATTTCTAATATCTGCCCCTGGCACGTTTGTATCTCTTAAAAAATATAAAATTTTTAGAAAAAGTCTTTAATAATTTTGGAATTATCAGTCCTGCAATTTACTGTGAATTATTCACACTCCGATAATAAACATTTCAACTTATACAATAAATATATCTGTTACATGATATAATAATCGTATTGAAAAATTATATCTCAACAACCGTGAAAAATAAAAATCAATATTACGTTGTTTGTAATGATTTAATACTAGAAAATGCAATTAAATTTGTCTGCACCGTTTCGATCCATGATCTGTCACATTAAATTTCGGCATGCTCGGCGACCCAATTGTTCGAGTTTGCCTCGGTCACGTGCCTCCGAAGAGATTCGCCATCTCAAAGAAGAATCGCTTTATCGGAGCGAGCGGCTAGCATAGAAAGAGGAACAGCAAAGAGAAAAAGAGAGAGAGAGAGAGAGAGAGAGAGAGAGAGAGAGAGAGAGAGGCAAATTCAATGTACAGCTTCTTAACTCAAGAACCATTCTAATCCAGTTGGCCGCCCATTCCGTGACGTATAGTTCTCCGGCGCCGACTGGAACATAAATTCTTCTACTGTGTTATCCCAATAGCTGCTGCTATCGTCACCGCCAGAAAGTCGATATTCCGTGCCGAAAAATCGAATGCTGAACGCGAGTTTGATACTTCTCGTACTCGAAACTTTTGCGATACGAGATATAGTTCTTATCAACACCGAGGGAAAAATTAATCAATTGGAAGAAGGATATGTTCATGTTATCAGTTTGATATTTCCAAGCATAAACATCAATTGCTATAAATTTATTATAGTTAGATACTCGTATAAAATTTTTTATGCTCGTACAATTCGTCGAATAAATTGATCTTTTATCTTTTTCGAAATTGTATTCTATTCGAAATAATATTCTCCATAAGAGGAGAAAATGTAAATGATCATAGGATTACTTTTATGACGACGCCATTTAAAAATATCAAAAATGGAAAACAAATTTCAAGAAATATTTTTCTTTGTTTTTTCTTCCGTACTCTTCTATATTCTGGCTAACGTCACGGAAAGATTGATATTGCTCGTCTAACGAAATTATGTGTGTAACGATAATGATCGACGCGACATTCTGAAACAACGATTTGTCCAAGTAAGTGACGTCGGTTGTACACGTGAAGAAGAAGCTCGAGGTCGGGGAATAATCGCGGTGATAAATTCTTAAACCGGCTTCCCGTGTGTCGCGATAACGAGAAGGCTCTTGGTTTGCACTTGGCTGCTCCGAAATGAAGAGGTCGTCAAAGGAGATCGTGAAAAAGAGTTGAAATTGTTCTCGGGCTGAAACGTCGAGCAGCGATGTTGCCCGCACGAGCGAGCACGCGCGAGCTCGGAAAGTGCTCGTATGAAATGCAAAACCATCCCGGGGAAGTTCACTACACACGGCTAAATTGTGCGGCGTGATAAAAGAAGACCTCGGAAAAACACCCTCGAGACCGTAATTGTGGATCGTATATCTCTCGGAAAAGAGAGAAGAGAGAGACAGAGTATAGCCGCTCGTTAGCCGACCCACATGACAACTATGGACTTAGATCGTTTATATTTAAAAGAAAAGGACATTATTTTCTTCTAGATTTTTCCCGGAAGAGGAAGTACTCTGCGTCGCGGGAAACATGCTTTAAAGCGCTTCAAAATTTTTCCCTCGCATCCAGTACTTTCTTACGAGTAACTCGCAATTAATTTCCAGTTGGAGACTTTTGTTCGGGCGATTTTCCGAGAGGGCGTCTCCATATTTTCCACTTCCAAGGCACGATCGTCTACGAGAGATTAAAACGAGAGAGCGACCAAAGCGGACGGTCGATTCGTCCGGACGTGAGCCCTGAAAAAAAAAATTTACGTTCTGTATGTTCCACGGCCTCGTCGAGGCGGGATGAGGGAAAGGAGTTACCGGTAGGCTTTCCTCACGAGAGCCCCCTCGAGCTTACTTCGCGAGATCCTGGTTGTTTCCATTCATGAGCCGCGGGCGCAGGAGGCACTCGCGTCTTCTAATTTGAATAACAGCCACGCCTTTATTATTTTCCCGCGAGGCCATGGGACTGTATCGTGCTCGCGGGAGTCACCCATTTGTCAGGAAGACTTTCGTGGGAAGTGCACGAAGAGGGACTCCTCCTCGGACGATGCCACGCGGGACGAGAAAATCACGCTAGCGAGCGACCGCGCGTGATTCCATTTACGCGCAATTATTGGAAAAACTGAACGTGTTATCATCTGTTGTACTTCCGAGACTTCCGAGAAAAAAATTTCGATTTCGCGGAAGTCTCGGATGATTTGAATCGCCTTTCGCTAAGGAAAATTCCTTAATTATCGCGAGATCACAATGAATATTCCGGGAAGGAACATTAAGGTTCCGATTAAGGATTAATTATTTACATTACCGACAACATGGCGGTAGTAAGCCGTTTTCACCGAATTCTGACAGGCATAACGTCATATCGGCGAACTGAAAATTTTATACCGCAATATGTTGGCGCGGGTGAGAAGCCGGGGTTAAGCTGCCTTCATTGCGACACGGAGCGTTTACATTAAAGAAGGACGGTCTTGAATATTTAGGCGTAGAGGTAACGTGTAATGCGCTGGGAGCGACTTCACGACTGCTCTGTAGTTACAGTCCGAAAGATATATGCTCGCGAGTCGCTCTCGCATATTAATTTCACCTAGTAAGTTAGCTCAAATGATACGAGCGACGCAAATAATAAAACGAGACTGCCGAGGACTGGCCATTGCTGTGGGAGACCGAAAGATTGAGGGAAAGAGAGAAAATAGAGAGAGAGAGAGAGAGAGAGAGAGAGAGAGAGAGAGAGAAACGAAAGAGAAGACATAAAAGTAACAGAAAAATAAAACCAGCTAGGTAGAGAAGCGGATTAAATTGGCACAGACTGCGAAAGGGAAGAGAGACGAGATGAACGAAAATTATTATGAGGAGGCGAGTTACGATACAATAAAGAAATCACATGAAACTGAAAATGAGGAGCGAAAATTGCTAGTCAAGTAGCGATGATGAAAAAAATCTATAACATTTATTCTCAAAGGGGAAACATTTTTTGCCGCCGCAATTCGCAAATGCAATCTAGGATTCGTTGCGAGAACAGGTGAAAAAAAAAAATTGTTGCATTTACCCACGTCAATTTCTTAATTAAATCTGTAGTTATTTATTTTATTCGAAATATGCAATAAAAAATTTTGAAACGTTTAACATAATTATTCACGATGTACAACAATTTACGAGTAACTCTTACAATTTTTAAAGGTACGATACCGTAATTGTTGGTAATTAATAGATGCGAGCTTGAAATAAATAAAAAAAAAAAAAAAAATTATAAAAGACCTTTGCTTGTACGTACTTGTACGTACTTGTCGCAATATCGATGGGCTTTAAAAAACTGCACCATATGCAGAACTTGAGACAATTTCGTCGAGATCTTTTCACAGATAGCACTTTCGGGAGAAACATAATCATCTCGGGGCGAAACTACCGCGGACGGGAAAAACGCGACCACAGGGCTCTCGGCGATCCTCTTAAACGAACGCCCGAGGGCGACCACGCTCGTCTCACGCTGGAAAATGGAATCACAAGATAATAATCCCAAAACTCAATTTCGCTCTTCCTTCTCGTCGAGTGGAGGGCCGTGGTTGCCGGCGGTTGACTTCGTCAGGAGTGAAGATCGCGAGAATCGAAGATCCTGCCCGACGACAAAAGCGATCGGAGAATTCGACCGCTGGGACTGCTTTTGATTCGCGTCGCGGTTTCATTTCTGCCTCGTAACTCTTTTATTCCCGTATATCGAATATATTTTCCTGGCCAGACAGAAACTGAGTGGGACTTCCGAGCGAGAAGAAAGAGAAATTTTTCGATCAATTTGTCGAAGATGCACTCGAGGTTTCGTTATGATCCTTGAAACGAAACGCAGCTATTGGCGTATACCGGCAACTTCCTCGATGTGTTTCATTTTGAAAAAGCATAAAATATCTCCCGCAGTGAAATACATATTTATAGTTCAAGTTACCTGACGTTCGATAGAGCGTAGACTCGCGAATGTAAAGGAGCGCGATCGTATGTTTCCATTTGCGGATGACATCTATGTTACCATGCACATTTATAGATAGCCGATACTATTTCTTTCCATTTTTAAATTTTTATCCCTTCTACATTGGAAACTGAAATGAGGGAATTTTCTTAATTATTAAATCAGCTCTATTTCTGCTTGAATTAATAAAGGTGATAAAATCGTACGAAGAAATAAGTGAAATATTCCTTAGAACTCTCTGATCCAATTAAAGATTACTTTATATCGTTTTACGTTCCCGATTTTATTTTAAAATGTATCTTATGAAAAATATGATATGTGAAAAATTACAAAAGTCATTTCCGAGCGAAATCTCGCTAATATAAAATTAGCATATAAGAGTATTACGCGACAATTAGATGATTAAATGAGAGAGTCAACACTTTTCACAGGGGAAGCGTAAGAGGAGAGCGTGTGCCTGCAAGATTTCGTTAGCTTTTATGATATAGTATGCGAGGCAAGTCGGCTCGGTGAGAAACGAGAGAAGTTTTTCCGCTGCGTTTTACGCCCCGGCTAAAAAACGCCGCGGTTGGGCTCAAGAGGAACATTAAAAAACAGCTCATCGCTCTATTATAATTTTCAGCGGGAGATAATGGAAATTGAAAAATGTCCGGAACCGATTTACGCAGCTAACTTCGTTACTCGAGCTTGCGTTACCAGATTAACGCGATTAAATTTCGAAAGTTTAATCTTTTGTAATTAGCAACAACACATACGCTATTTACGAGCATAATTATTCCCATTGTCGTCACTCGAGAACGATTAGATCTGCTCAAATTAACAAAGACGCTCTCTACGAAATTGCTATATCGAAGAAGCGAGCGTTCGAAGGGCATATCAAATGGCAAATGCGGCGACCAATACCTTTTCTCGAGTTCTCGAAATGGATCGTAGCTGCAGTTTTATTTCGCGAATCGTTGTTTCGTATTCGAAACGTGACACCGGAGATCAGGTATCGAAACCGCAGCCATGCAAACATAATGACAAGTAACTACAATCTGGAAATCAGAGTTGCGGATAGAGTAACGTGACCCTAATGCAACCTCGTGAGCAGAGGAGATTTCTGAAGTTACTGTTAATTAATTCTGTTAATTAACGAAAGATTAATGTTGCGGTCAATTCTGCTCTACAAAGAATGTAGGAAGAATAGAAATGTTGTGAGCTCCTTAGCACATCTCTCTGTTTCGTTTATCAGTTCGTAGTAAATGATCATAAATTATAACACTTTTAAATACGATAGACTTGTTAAAAGTAAAGAAACAGGTATAAAAAATGGTACCTTCCATTTATAATGCCTAGTTTATATATCAAATTTAACACCGGTTACTTATCTTGAAAGCTGGCTTTATGTGGAACCATCGCGAACACACTTTCACGTACATAGCGCAATTTAAAAAATTCCTTTTTTTAAAGCTCCATCGCACACATTTTTTACATAACATATTTCTCGTTAAAAACTTCGGTTGCTGTGCTTCTATGGCGCAGCGTTTTAAAATGTGGTTTAAAATATGAAATTCTAAAGCAATTATTTGCAAACCTAAAGTATTTATAAAAATTGCAATTTACAAAAATAATTCATTGCGTGTAAATTATTTGTGAAACATTTTTTGAGCAAATAATTTATAATAAAATGACACTTAATAAATATTTCAGTTATTAATGTACAGAAAAATAAATTTAAAAATAGTGTTTAGATACTCTTTCCATGTTTCTCTTCCTCTGTGTGTGTGTGTGTGTGTGTGTGTGTGTGTGTGCGCGCGCGCGCGCGCGCATGAATATATTTGGATATGACTCTAAATGTTTTATCTCGTGCTTCTTTTTTCCTTTTATTTACGAAGCACATTTTTATTTTGCAGACCGGTTTGCCACCGACGTACGAGGAGTACCTTTGTCACAAGTACACGATGATGTCACGTTCGCACACTCCTCCGCCACCCTGGTCCGACTCGACGACGACGACGACGACGTCGTCGTCGTCGTCGTCGTCGTCGTCTAATCCGGGTTCGAGTATTCAGGCACGACGCGATCTCCTGGCAAGCCAGCCCGAACTTCGCGAGTATCTAACGCAGCTGACGCTGAACAGCCGTGACTCGCAATATCAGAATCAACAACGGCGGAATCAACTCAGAGCTACGATCTCGCTCCCGAGGGAACAGGTCAGAGTGCAGCAGCGTGCACGGGCAATGCCTCCCAGGTGAGTTGTCGAAGAGGCTGCCGCGGTACGGGGCCGACTCTCGGTCGCATATCTCGGGGCTGCTGGGGAATCGCTCGTGGAATAATTCACGCAGTTTCCGAGGTGGCCGTATGCGACTATGGCACCGCCGGGAGTTGGCCCGGCCCGGGATGTACTTGGCTGTTCCGGGATATTTCGCGGTGCTAAGAGCCAGTGGCAGGTTCAAAGTAGTTTAGAAAAGTTGAGACGGCGATTATGCAAATACAGATCGTCCCGGTTTCTTCCCTGCATTTCCACTCCCCCCCCTCCTCTCCTCCCCCCGTCCCCTCCGCTTTAGTCGAGCCGATTAAAAGAAGAGTAGCTCGAGCAAGCTTTCGCGAGTTTTCTGAAATATGAATGTGTTCGTTCTTGAGCAAAGTAGTTAAATTTTATTAAAATTATTATATATAGTTGAAAGAAAAAAAACTTCGCCCCTCCTCATTTATCGTATTAATATTATGATTCCTCGCTTCGTAATTTTACGAAGCGTACATTATTTTTTATCTTCTCGTAACTCGCATTGCTCCTATTTGCTTATCCTTAGAAATGGTTTCCAATTGGAAATAATTTGAATGTGCTTGCAGATCGCAGAGCGAAAGCCGAGCGCAACAGCAACGAATCGCGGCGATGTATACGGACGCTGCGTTTTGCATGGAAACCACGGTATTGCAGTCGGCTTTCGATTCCGGTCAAGGATTTGCTCTCTGCAGCTTGATGTAAAAGGACGAGTAACCTCGCTTCGAACAGGAAGTTGCGCTGGAGGCTAATACCATCGTCAATTCACGATGATCGGGTCCTTTCGCGAATGTTTTCCTTGAGAATCAAAGACAGCGTTTGCGAAACCATTTGACTGGCGGATTGATGATCCATTCGTGTAGATCTATCGCGAATCACGAGATGCAGCGTCGCTGCAAAGCGGGAAAACCCTCGCGTGTCTCGCTGAATTTAACGAATAAAGCGTCACAATTAGTATCGATTCCTGATAGATAAAGTGTCATTGCCTCATAAGTACATGTGAATATGTAAGTATTAAATGGTAAATCGATTCCTAAATGGTATCTACTTCAAATGAAAGTATTCATTCGCTACAATTATTTTCTGGGTGCAATGACAATTCCACCTCCACCTACGCCTAGATACTTAGATACACGTTTGTGATTTATAATCAATTGCTGTTACAGATGCCTATTAATTTCTGACTTGATTTTTATGGACGACTTAGAAAAACAGGAATGGCAAATAAATATAACTATATGTATACGTTCGCAGGCATAGATATTTGAAAATAACTTTTAGAATAAAGTAACGATAATGCACAATATAAAGTTAAGCTACGTTTATTCCAGTTGTTCTCTATCAAATTGCAAGAAGATTGCGAGAAACTGGTTAATTTTTTAATTTAGATAATAATTGCGATTTTGTTCCGAATGGGATTCTTCATTTTTTTTCTTTGGGGGAATAACGTCGAGTTTCGACACCTAACTCGATATCCAATTCTCACTCCTCAGATGATATTCGACGCGAAATAGATCCTCCGGGCCTTTTATCTAAAAAGAGATACAACGAGCAATGTGGCCGTCGAACAAAGAGCAAGCTTTTTATTCGCAGGAAATTGGAATACGCGACGGCGTGTCATAGCAAGCTTCGCTATTTTAGCGTGTCCGTAAAGGAAATGGGGAAACTTGGTGACCCGAACCGGTCAGAGAAAGTGGAGGCAATTGGAGATAGATCGGACACACGATTTTGCCATTCGCTCTGTTCGGTCGCACAAAGACGGGTAACAAACACGGCGTCTAATTTTTTCGAATCGGCGAAGAGACATTTCCAGCTTTTCGGACAAAATGTAGCTTGAGTTTCTGCGGGTTTCTACAGGCAGCACCACATATTGAAACCACGCAAGATCAATTTTTCAAACCTTATGGAGTTTCTTTGTCTGACAGCGATTCCAATCACTCTCCTTCGAGAGGAGAGAGAGAGAGAGAGAGAGAGAGAGAGAGAGAGAGAGAGACCGTAAAAAATTATTTCGTATCGAGTATCATCATCGTTTAAAGAGAAATCAAACGTTAAGTTAGATATTGAAATATTTTAGGTTTCATCTTTCGCAATTGTAATTAAATCTAACTTACAAAAAATTTATTTCACAATCTCATTATAATTTATAAAACAGAGAGCGTGGTGCGAAGTGATGTTCCAAAAACGAAAATTAATAGCAGAATTTTATTTTTCATTGAATTAGGAGAAACTTTTTCGCGAACAAAATTTAATTTGAGGTGTGATAACTATAATGTTCAATATTACAAGCTAGGAAATAAGAGGACGAACCTCGAATTAAATTTTTTTTCTACACAAGTGCAATCTTTTCTTCCGTGACAAATAAGTGCTGTTTCGATATTTTTTTAATATATATGTATTTTAATTACAGAAATTGTTTCAGCTTTAGCTTTTTCCGTTTAGAGAACTCATAATTACGATGACGGTAAAAAAGAAGGTAGAAAAGAAAAGTTGTTAACGACGCTATTTTTATTTTCGCGTATATCACGTTCAGTTGTTTCGAACTGTCGTTTAGCGTTTAGCGGAGACAATTTATAAATATGCGAGTGCTGTGGGCATTCGGTATTTAACATACACGGTCCTAACAACATACAAAACAGAAAGTAGTGTGTAAAGTTGATGTTAATCACATGTTACGTAGCGTAGCGTGACGTGTGCGTTGAAGTATCGCGCGCAAGTATCGCGTTAGTATTACTGTCATTAGACGTGATAAAATAGAAAAAAAGAAATTATACAGACCTAGTGAAATATGGAATTTATGTATTTACGGAGTTTAAGTGAAGTGTATCACGAGCGGACTTTGTGTATTACGAGCGAACGTCGTTCCCTCGCACTTAGCGTTAAAAATGAAGTGGAGCAAAAATTAGAGAATATTATTTAATTATAATATAGAGAGCTAGGGAAAAGTATAGACTATCGCATAATTTTAATATTATAGCTCATCACGATTCACATATAAACTTATTATTATATAAAATCGTAAAATCTATTTAACGTATGTAACGGAAAGATTTGTTATATCGACATTTTTCTATCGGCGAGACTTTAAAACGTGCGAAAGGACTAACGTGCTCGCCATGGGACGGAAATGATATTTGCCAACAACAGTGGTACCTCTTTTTTTATTTCTTTATTTTACCTTAATCGTGCGCACATACACAAAGTGAAAAAAAGCACACTCACATGCACACGAACATGTTATGTATATATTTTATAGGTACATTTTGTGGTTAAGTGTAAATATTATGAAGGGTCCTGTCATATGTATCATGTGTAATTTAATTCTAGATTAATCTAAAGTTAATGCGTAAAGCGAGTATATTGCTAATTTAATAAACGAACAGTCTTGCCTTCCGACTAACGGAAATGGAAAGTTTGTTATATCGGTCTATCGATGAATCGAGTAACGAATCAAGCTACATCGCTATTACCTCACATTACATATTATATATAAATATATATTATAAATGTTAGAGGATCAAGAAATATAAAATGTATCCGTTGTGAAGTATTCCATGAGCACTAATTATTGCATCACCAGTATCTTTCCTTTCGACTTCATTTCGACTTATTGATTATGTTACCTTATCAACTCAAGATGTAGAGTCTTTCAAATGTTGCAATTTTAAAAAGTGAAGTTAATTACAAAAAAAAATTCGGTACGTTTGTTTTACTCCTGTGATATCTAATGAAGCAATTTTCGAAAAAAGATACCGAAAATATTTTGTCCAATATGAATAGTAGATAACGTCAAATGTCACAAAATTCACATGATGACATCACATTAGTCGCCCGATAACAACTTAAGGCCGCAATAATCCTATTGCAAATGATTACGCGACGCGACAATAGTTCAGCAGACATGCACGTTCGAGGTGCGTGTACCGGTTTAAGTGGATGAAAATCAATCCCTTATCGTTGCACGCTTGACCTCTCGCGACATTTCAACAACAAATTGATGCAACCTATAAATATTGTAAAAGTAGTTTTGCCGCCCGGTGCTCGACCAATCATTGCTTAATAACGTGCGAATTATTCCAACGTGTGACGTGCATGTACGAAATAAGAGGAGAGAAAAATTTGAAACTGCAATTTGATCGCAAACCATCGTAGAGTGTAGTGCTGTGAGTAAAAATTTAATTAGTTATCACTAAACCATGGTCAGATTACCTCTTAACACCGTTAATTAACAATCTCTATTCAAATTTTCCACAATATAGTAGTTTATATTGGCAGGTTTATTGAGTTTAAATACTGATGGAAAATCACTATTGCTACAATTATTTTTAAACGAATAATATGTCGGCATGTAGCCATTTCTTTTTTTATTGTATAAAACCCTAGATGTAGCAGTTAAGGTATTATACGGAATATCCTCAATATTAAAGTTTGGTCATTTAAAATATCTTCATGTTGAAAATACGGGAAGATGTAGGCAAAAAAAAGTCATTACAGAAAGATAAAAATTATTATATCAATAGTCAATATATTATCATAAGCTATTTTATTTATTTTTTCATTATCATTAAATCATAGTCTATAACGATGTTAAAATTTATAATATTAATGTTATCCATTTAAATTCAATAAAAAGTTTGGAGAAAGAATTTTGATAATCATATCTTTTATCTCTTTGAAGCGTATAATTTTTTTCTCATACATTTTCCCGTATAATCAAAAGGCAATAATGATATTATAGATGTGATTATTTTTTAATAAGACTTCTTGCATAATTTTAGAGAGTACAATTTTCGGCAAAGCGTTTCGCCGATTTCCCGTGTAAAATGTTTCCTAGGTATTTGCCCCAAACAAGTAATATCGACGACGGATTTTGACAATGCGAGCAGATTAGAATCCCATGACTTTCACGCCATTAGGAATGCGAAAGATCCTCTCTTTCGGCGGAAGCTCGCCGATTTTGTATCGCTCCAAAGTTACCCTGGCGATGGCGGAGTGTCCGGTGCCGATAAATGCCAAAGTCGCGTCTCGTCCGGCGTATTCTAAGAGGATATCCTGACCACCTGGATGATTCTTCAGGAATTCTGTGCAGTCGTACACGTAATCGTAGATTACGAGCCAACAGTCGTCGAGCGTGTCGTGCCAGGTGACCTCGTCCAAAGTGATAGTACGGAGCTCGTCATGCGATTTTTCCCTCAGCTTGCATCTTCGCTCTCTAATGGCGTCGTTTCTCGTTTTCGTGACGTCGTCACGACGCTCGACCTGCAGAAAGTTCTCCCTCGATGGTTTTACGTCTCCCAATTCGAGGGAGCGAAGAGCCAGGCTCAAAAGGTCCATGCTACGGGTTCTGGAAGCGCTCGTTCTGCAACACAAATAGATTTTGCTTCTCAAATAAATCTACCTAATTGTGAATTAATTTAATGGCATTCTTGCTTTACACATACGAAATAATTTTTTTTTATAAACTGAATTTTTTTAGATTATAAAATAATACAAAGTATAATGCAAATATATTATAATAAAAGATTATATGTAATTAAATTTCGAAAAGTCTATCTTACTATCTTAAATTAAAATTTTCAATTTTTGAAAATTAAGTAAAAATTAAATAAATTAAATAAATCACAATATTATGCGAACTAATATCTCGACAGGACAAGACCATGTTTAAGTAAAATATTTATTTTCCTTTGTTTCGCACTCTTCTGATAATTTGTAAATACTACGTGGTTGCTTCTGTTCATATTCACACATCCGAAAATATAATAAACGATTATTGATTGCATTTCAATCGACAGAGTGTGATTCGGCGCTGTAATAAAGCAATATTTGCAGTAGCGGAAAACTGTGAACAACTGCACTATTGAGAGTATGTTATTTTGTTAAAAATGACCAGCGACAACTGAAAAATACGAGCGCAGGAGCACCGGAAGTATTATATCAAACGCCGGAAGTGAACGGGAGGTGCACATATATCGATAAACTCGTGAACCGATTTATGGCAATCGTTTAAACAATCCCACACTCGGTACACTCGGAGAACGGGCTTTCACGTTAAATTCACCTACAGTAACGAGCGTTCCTGTCGACGTTGTCTGTCAAGAGACATCGCTGCACCGAGTACCGTAGACTGAAATCAATTTGCCCGAGAAAGGAGAGTAATACTATTATATATATATATATATATATATATATATATATATATATATATACCGGTTGAAACCTGATGCGTGCACGCACGAGGTGTCTTCTTGGTCACGCGGTACGTCTCTCGGCCACGCATAATCCGCACGTGGCTCGTTTTCTCTCCTCTGATTGGGGAAACTTTTTATCCCACGTCTGTCTCTGATTGAAGATAAGAAGCGTAGATAGAAACACAGAAGTTGAAATGAAACTCCAAGAATTCTAAACTGTTGGAAAAAACGCGCGGCGTACTGCAATCGTGAATCTTGCCGGCTCGTAAAATCGCTACTCCGACTCTCTTTTCCCGACGAATCGTGAAGTTTAATAATCTCTCGTAGAAATTCCAAACAGCCCGATAACTTGCTCGCATTATCCGTGCAATTCGAAGAGAGAAAGAACGTTTGGCATTACGGCACTCTCGTAAAACTCTGCGGCACGCGGGAACGTCGATTGGCTAATTTGCTTGACGGAAACTGCGGTTTTATTTTTACCACACTCGACAATGATAAGCACCGGTCCGTCTGACACGTAATATCTTCAATAATTAAATAATTGCGAAAGAGAGAGATTCAGAGGCCGCGTTCTTCCCGAGGATTATGCCGGGATATCGACGATAACGGGAATGTAACTAGCATCTTCCGATGTTCGTATAAATATTAAAATGTTTGATCACAATTATTAAAAATTATACGTCAGTATTTATCGGCGCCAATTGTTTATATTGATATGTTATTTATATTGACCTATTCCGTTGTCACTTGACACTAAAAGACGCAAATGAATCTAATAAAAATTAGACGGACAGTTTCTATAATGCGTATCTTTTAGCATTTTTCCATATTTAATGCATTTCATCATGCATGTCATGCAAGAACTTTCTAGTCAAGCATAACATTCAACCAAACATTGCATAATGCATTTTACATCGATTATTATAATGTATTATATGTGACGTTTTTTCGTGAGTTTTATTGATCTTTTGACTTTCTTTTTCATTTACTATTTCTTGATAGTTATTGTACGTAAATTTCTTATCTACATCAAATGCAATGTTGCGGGAAAAGTCTCATAAATCAAACGCAAATGTACAACTAATGACATATTTGTTATCAATTTGTATGTCTGATGAAACTTTTAATCATCATTACTCTAATAAAATAATAATTAGATAACAGATTACATTATTTTAATTACAGACAAAATAAATAAATATTCAATTCTAATTATTTCTTTTATTTCTTTCTTTAAAACCTTTAATGATTTATATTTTTATAATTCTTTTCAACTATTTGAAAGATAAGAAAATTCTTAATTTCTTATTCAAAATTTCTTAAATTATGTTGAAATTTTCTTTTATAAAATTTTTAGCTTCACAGATAATAATAAAATAATAATAAACTTGAAATTTTAATCGAAAAAAGTATAAGAAATATTGCTCTTGAATAAAATTTAGTAATTTATACATCTTGTAGATAATAGGTTGCATAAGAAATTATAATAGAAACTTTATTCTTATAAAAAATAGATTGTACTTTGACCAGCTGCTGATATATAACGGAAAATACGAGTAATGTTGCTATCAACAGAGAGTTACCAGGTAACGCATATTACTCATTCCTGGAAATTTGACTTTGCTCAAACCTGATAAAAGTAATAATGAGAATTTTATCATATCATTTCATGATATACAAAACAATATAACCTAAAGCAAACTTAATTTGCGCGATTAACATTATTTGTCTACATGTGTTCTTTCTTATCAAACTATACACAGACAGTCCAGACCAAAAGTCATTATACAGACTTCAATGATAGGGTCTAAATAAAATCGAAAAGCAAAATTGAAAAATACGTAGCATCAAATATGCTAAAAAAAAATAATATTAAATATTAATAAATATTTTTCATATCTTTTTATGTATTACAGGCAATTAAAAAAACCACTGCAGTGGCAAAAAGAAACAGATTATCGGTCGGCCATGACAGGGAAACTCGTCGATCGTGCTCGTCCGAGCGCCGCATCGGGGCGTCGCGACGCGGTGCAGATGCGAGTTCCGTCGTCGGCACGGCGACGCCAGGCGCCGCGACGCCGCCGTTTATCGCGACGGCGCGACAAGCAGCAGCGGCGGCGGAGGCAGCGGAGGCGGCGATGCGACCAGCGCCGGCGGCGGCGCACTGCGGGACTGATAGTCGTAATCATGCCACCCTGACCTCACGCACATTCCCGTAAGCACGGTGCGTGCGTCGACGTCGCAGGGGAAGATCTCTCGCGTATCCGCGACGAGCGGGAGGAGGTGGACGACGACAACGACGACGATTCCAACGACGACGACGAAGACGACAACCATCGCGACGACAACGACAACGACGGCGAGAACGGTATCTCTGACGAAAGCGAGGGAAGGTCGAACGTCGCAACGGGAGAACCGGCCGGTTGCAGACGACTCGTCGTTCGTTCTGGTACCATCGTCCAGCTCGTTTCTCCCGGTGAACAACGTCGACGGGGACGGGGAGCGAAAGCGCGAGAGCGGGACAAGAACGCGCGCACGCGGAAGATCGCTGTGGGATCGACCCGTGTATTCGCGCACGTGTCGATAAAAATTTCATCTCCGAGAAAGAGCGAGAGAGAGAGAGAGAGAGAGAGAGAGAGAGAGAGAGAGAGAGAGAGAGAGAGAGAGAGAGCGTGTACGTGCATGCGGTGGTAGTGCGGGCACCGCGATTCGATTGCCACGACGTGTCCCAGCGAATAAGTGCCATTACCTGGAAGACCCCGGGTCAACCTGCGAGAGAACGTGCGCGAACATCGGTGCGAAAATCGATCGCGGACGCGCTTGATGATCGAGAAGATCGCGTTGCGGGTTTTGTCTTATCGCTTCCGTCCAAAATACACCCGCGCGCCTACGTTCACATGTGCCGTGTAAAAGCCGTTGTCCTCGTGACACATATTAGAAATAGGAACGCCCCGTGCACTCGCGTGCGCCCGCCGTTACCGCCGCGGTGCCGCGTGAAGGAATTCGCCCGGCGCACGCGACGCCTGAAAGGCCACGGTTTTTTTTCTTTTTTTTTTTTTTTTTTCGCCTCCGGGTGCGCACCCTCGACCGATAGGCGCGCGTCGTGAGGTACGAAGGTTTCAGGGGTGCACGTGCGATCCGGCGAGGTTCCCGAAAAGAAAAAGAGGGACGTGTGGGTGCGAGGCGACGCCGCCGGCGCTGCATGTCGCACGTGTTACTCCGATCGAGCCGGATCGATCGCCCGGAAGTGTGCTCGAGCCCGAGGCTGGTGCAGTCATATGCGTCTTACTCGCCGCGTGCGGATTTTCGCGAACGAGAGTGATCCTCGCGAACCCGTGCGCACCCTCGCTGGTCGCAGCGATGTCGCGTCGTCGCGACGTCGTCCGCGCGACGAGTCGGCCTCGTCCATCGTAAGCCTGATTCCTACGTTCCACCCTCGCGCTCCGTTCTACATTCGCATTTTCGCCGGAGTGTTGGTGACGAAAGTGAATTTTTATTACGTATATCATGGATGTACGTGGTAACATCTACGAGGACGAGTTGATTATTGTCTGTATCATGTGTTACTAAATTGGTAAGCGAGTGTTCGACGACGTTTCGCAGAGACATTTCGTCGTTGGGGAGCTTCGTTGAAGAGCGCTTGATTTTTCGTGAATTCGGAAATGTGTCCATTGCCCATGTAATTTTTTTCAGAGCTCGCTCAAGATAGCTATATAATGTAATAATTTTCAGAAAAAATTCGCTACTGGTTTTCCCTATTCTATGTCAATCGAATTTGCTTTTCTCTCGACACACAGGAAATTTCCTATGAAATTCAAGCGAATTGCGTATGAAGTTGTGTCGAAGTGGAGAAGGATAAATATGCAAAGGGAGAAAAAAACGTTAATCGAGGATCCGATTTCTCGTTTACCAGCGAGGAACTAATCAAATCTGGTCAATCAAGTCTCGTGTTCTCGTCCCGGACGGATTGCTCTATTTCGACGAGATTCTTCAATGCGGAAATCTCGTCATTTTAATACATTCGTGAAGATCCGCCAGAGCGATTTTTTTAAGTAGCGTATGTATTATACATGAAAGCACAGAAATAGGGATCGTTTATTAAACCAAGAATTAGCCTTTTTTATGCCATATTGTTTTATCGTGCGATCAGATATAATGTTGGAAATAATTATCCCATTTAGAAAAAAAAATTTAGAAAAAGATCGTTTCGACTGGCAGTCACGCCAGTGACAAACATTTTGCTATAACGACCACGATTCGTGCTTTTATTCTCTTTATTGTATTCATCTGTCGGCGATTCAGCCCCTCGCCGTCCTCCCATGTGCCTCGCAATAAAACAGACAGACAGGTTGTGCCATTCGACGAAACTGTTTTCGCTGGCACAGTTCTCGTCGCCTTTTCGGACAATAGATCCGCGCAAAGTGCAACAATAGTCGAATTGCAACGCAATGTAGATCTCCTCGGGATTATTCGTCATAATCCTCTCTGTTAAAGAGGTAAAAACGAGAGAGAGAGAGAGAGAGAGAGAGAGAGAGAGAAAGAGAGCGCGAAAAATAATTCTTTCTTTTCTCGCGCAACCAACGAGCATAGCTCGACCATCACTTTTCGTTACCGTCATTATTAATAGCGGACACATCGATTAATTGATTTATGTTATAAAAAAGAATGGCACGCGTCGGAGAGATAAATAATGGCGCGTCCCCCGCCTTGCCGTCCCAACCGTTCGTTTTGCCGTCAATAGAGCGTAGCGAACCCCGCGGTAACGTCAGACTTGTACGGATCATCGACTCTGACTCGCCTCGGCTTTCAACGTGTGTGCCCTCCCCCCTCCGACCCTCCCCCCCCCCCTCGCACTCGGAGCCTACCTGGTTCTTATCTCGTATTCTCGCGGGGGAGTAACTGACCGATATCGCGGCGCTACACGCGCTCCATTAAAAATGCAGCCTTACGGAGGCCGCAGTCTATAGACACACATTCGCGCGCGGCCGCGTGCGCCATCGTACCCCTCTCTTTTTTTTTCCTTTTTCCCGGCCGATCGAACACACCATCAGCATGGCGTTCTGCCTCGTGTTCCTGCCAGTTCTTTTTTCCTAAATCGCGGGAACGTGGACTAATTTTTCCCGATTTGTTCGGCGGACGGAATCGTACGTTTTGTTTCATCATCGTTAGTTCGTTTAATTAATAATCTTCTGTCAACCCCGAACATACTCGTTTGTGCAATTTCACACAATTGTGCCCTCTGAAAAAAAAACTCCCCCCGAGATTTCGACAGTTCCGATAAATCGCGTCTCTCCTCTCTCGCCTAAAGTAGACACGTTTTTTTGGAACTTTGGAAGGAGGAGACCTCTCCGCCCAACATGGAAAGGAACACATGGTCTCTTGAGGGTGGCCTTGACATCATCCTTCCCTCGCGCGTCGAACGGTGTCGACGGTACTCCGGGAGCCGGAAGCCGGCCGACGATGATCCGCGGAGCATCTCGGGCCACTCTCACCGCGACCCGTGTTCCGCAAATCCGCACGATGATTTTCCGCGGCGGTGCGAGAACTCCAACTATTTATAAATGGTCCGAACCCGGTCGCGTTGGCGAACGACTCGAGTCGACGGAGCTGCCGCCTCGTGTAGCCGCAGCCGCAGCCGCCTCGTGTGTGGGGAACAATTCGCTACCCCATGGTAAAAATAGAAGCTCCTAGCCAGCTAGCCGAAACTTGAGGCTAGAGCTTGTGGCGGCGCGCGGCACCGCTCTAGCGACGCTAGAGCGAATGGACGGACATGCGGACAGATGGACGGACGGACGAACGTACGTACGGACCGGCGCACCGGCGCGGCCAAGCCTGTGCTTGTGCGGATGCTGACAATGATACTGATGTCGGTGCCGTTGCTACCGATGTTACGCACCGGACTAGAACAACGTCGCCCGCCGCCGTCAGCGTGAAGAAAGCGTGCTCACGCGCGTGTGTTCATGTGTGTACCTGTTTGTGTGTGTGTGTGTGTGTGTGTGTGTGTGTGTGTGTGTGTGTGTGTGTGTGTGTGTGTGTGTGTGTGTGTGCGTATGCATATATATGCGTACTGAGAGTTCAGCTCTGCGCTTTCCTCTTCGTCTTACTTCCATCTCGCAAACCGCTCGAGATAGCACTCAGTGTCCGCCGAGGCTCCACCGTGAGTCCAGTCCCGTGGATCTTAGTCATCGACCGTTCCACCGTAGGTAGATCTCCCCGTGGGTGACTCATCGGAGAGAATCCGATCAGGTCCTCGTTTCGCGAAGAAAGCGTCAGATCGAAAAAGCGGAGCTTTCGTGCAGAAGAGTCGCCGGAGGAACGAAGAGAGAAGGAGACGGACGGGACGAAGATAGGGAGAAAGAGCGAGAGAGAAGGAGAGAACGAGTAAGAAAGAGGGGGAGAGAGAGAGAGAGAGCGAGAGAGAGAAAGAGAGGTACATTCCGAGCGGATCACGGATGCTTATAGAAGCGTTGCGTAACGGCGTCAGGCGGACAGCGAAACCGCGATTCCGTCGGGCTCGTTGTCTAGTTTCGACGACTTCGAAGGGAAACCCGGTACGTTGCACGCGTGATCTCCGTCGGGTGATCTCGCGAATCCTAGAACGGGATCCTATGGTGATCGCCGTGGTACCAGGAGCTTTCGAGTGCCGTGTGCATAGTATTGAACGCACGTCACGATCCCTCGACGATCCTCGTTGAGGGATCCACAATCGTGCACGGCCGCGACGACACGTGCGTGTACATGTGCGTGTGTGCGAGTGTTGAGAGGTAGACCGATCGGAGTAATCGGAGTAATAGTACAGCGAGGTGCTCGGAGACCATTTCGTTCCGTGCTGGCGATTTGAGGGTTGAGGATGAGGACAAGAGAAGAAAAATAAAAAGTACTCAAGAGGGAAATCACAGTCCGTGTATCGATTCGTGAAATCGAGTCTCGTCAAGGCCGTATCGTTCTTACATACGAGCCTTTTCGATCGCTCGGTACCGGAAGAAAGAGAGAGAAAGAGAGAGAGAGAGAGAGAGAGAGAGAGAGAGAGAGAGTGTGAAAGAGAGACCGAGAAAGAGAGAGAGAGAGAGAGAGAGAGAGAAGAGAGAGAGAGAGAGAGAGAGAGAGAGAGAGAGAGAGAGAGAGAGAGAGAGAGAGAGAGAGAGAGAGAGAGAGAGAGAGAGAGAGAAGGAGAGAGAGAGAGAGGGGGAATCGTGTAACATTTTGCGTTCAAGATCGAGAGACGTAGATCCGCGCTCGTCACGTTTGCGCGCTCTCGCACGTTCGGTTCCTCGAAGTCGTACTAAAATTAAATCCGGGGCCCCGGCGCGAGATTCGCTGATTCTTTTCTCACGTCCGGCTTTTCTCGCGCGGACTGCGTCGCGATGACAGGCGCATCTTGAGGGGCGTCCCTCGAGCGCGGGTCCCTCCAACCCGATTTTTCGCTAGGGCAACCACAGCACCACCGCCGTGTATCGCTCGTGTCCCGCCACGTCTCGTAACGACGTCGACGAAAGACGCGCGATCGTTACGGCGGATCAACGTTCGATTCTACGATACTATTGTAGAGACCCGGTGGAGGCGGGCGTGAGAAAGCGACGACGAGGGCCGCGAAGAAGATTACGGCGTCGGAAAAGGAGGTGGCGGAGAATGGAGCGACGTCCAGAGCGAGACGCGTGCGGACGTTGCTGACGAGCGAGCACGAGTACGAGCACGACGACGATAACGATCACGACGAAGCCGAAGACGAGGGAAACGAGGGAGTCGAAGAGTAGCCTAGGAAAGAGGAGAAGGCGGAAGAAGGGCAACGAGGGGAGTGTGAAAACGAACGACAGTGCCTGCGGTAACGCCATAACCACGAGAGATGCAGCAACAACCGCACTCTGGCCAGCAACCGTCCGGGGCGCCGAACGGGGTGGCGGGGGGCGCCCAATTGCCACAAACAGGTGGCATAAGTCCGGCGCAACCTGGCGCGACCGGTACCACCGCCAATCGCGCCCAGATTAACGGGGGTAGATTCGACTTCGACGATGGTGGGACCTACTGCGGCGGCTGGGAAGATGGGAAGGCCCATGGCCACGGCGTGTGCACCGGGCCCAAGGGTCAGGGCGCCTATTCTGGCAGTTGGCACTTCGGCTTCGAGGTGTCCGGCGTCTACACCTGGCCTAGGTGAGCGATTATCATTGGTACCGATTACTCGGCGGTTAATTTGCACGCGACACCCTTGGCTCGTTTCGAAAGACGGCAACTGTGCCTTATTATTACTTCGTATATCCACGATGTAATTGTTATCCCAACAATGTAGCTCACGAGGCGCACAAAATTACGATGGATTATGATGAATTACTAATTCCCGTGATATACGTAATCCACGACGATGCTCGTCTGGTTGTGCGCGTTTCGCACGAAACGAATTAATCTTGTATTCTCTTCGCGTTGGCGCACTCCCGGGATTTGCACAACGACCGCCGCTCCTCCGGTCGCATGAAGGATTAATGCTGAGCTCGTTTGCGCTGTGACGAGTGTACGGTTTTCAGGCTGATTATCTGGTATTACGTTACCGCTACCGCGCCTGTTTCACGCTAACAACGTCGCTCGCGTAGCGAAGCAAACGTATACCGAACATTATACGCCGCGAAAGTAACATAAGCCCGATCCGATACTATTTCGAGAAGCTCGTGTCCGGTAGTTGTAGAAAATCCCCCCGGGGGTGAGGTCCCTATCGGGCGTTTCATCGGCGATTTTCACAAATTCATGAGACTTCTGGTGTCGCGTGTGTGCCGCGTGATGAGCAAACAGCGGACCTTGACACGTATCTCGGTATATACCTGGGAGGGAATTTCCCGATCCCTGCAAAACTGGGTCACCGTGCGCAAGGACAACCGGAGCAGGTCACCGGGATTCGAGTCGTCAGGACCTAGTTCAGGGTCGTCGCGGAACAATCGCCGTTGAAATTTTCGGTGAGGTTCGTGAACGATCGACACTCGTATCCGTACCGTGTCAAAAGTGAAAGTCAATATATATATATATATATATAGAAATCCTCTCGATACAGCTTGTAATATTTCGATAAAAAGATTGCGAGGTATAGATTGCGAGTGTACAGATTCTTTGAATCTAAGATTCAAATGCAGCGTCAAAAATCGTTAAGTCGCGTTTCTCGCTAACGACGTCATCAGCGAGAAATATTTCGTCGTTTTTTTTTTTTTTTTTTTTTTTTTCCGGTAAAACCGAGCAAAAAATGACGATAGAATGTGCTAGTATTCTTAATTTATTGATCGATCCCATTTTTGGACTTTTCCACTCCAAGTTTTGTCTGAAAAATAAGACTTATTATTTATAAAGGGATTTCTCACGTGAACAATTCAGGGATACTTTATGAAACAAGGGTATATAATAATTGCAGAGCCACCCCATTCTTCGATGATCAGTTTTATTAAGGGGACACATAACGAGGCGTACGACGATTAGAGAAAAAAATTCCATGATATGTACGTGCACGCAACATGAAACCCCGAACAAGCTTTAACAATCGTAATTAGGGTCTCCAGATCACGCACACAAAACATTATTACGAAAACATTATCGAGAGAATAATGGCGATATAAAGCCATGTAATAACATGATACATGATATTTGCAAAGTAGCATTAAAAATTACTCGATACAGAAAATGAGAATTTTTAATATGTATATTGGAGATGTATTATTCAACATCTATCTCATCTTACCGACATGAATTTGAATATGTCTATGCGTCACGTTTTATACCTTCTTTTTGCTACCTTCTCGAGATCATTCAGAAAGCCCTTTGTTTGAACGTAAGTCGACTTTTTGTTGCTACCGGTTGCTTTCCGGAACGATCGGCATAAAAAAAAGAGGAAAAATGACGTGGGGACAAACGATGAGACCTCTCTTCTTCCCAACTTCGTATCTAGACCGAGAAAATTCGCCGTTTCGTTTTCACACAAACTGGAACAAGGTCCACGACGATTTTTACCTAGCAACATTTTCCAACATGATTTTATTCTCGATTGTAATAAGACCAAAGACTCGAAGACAAAGCCGAGAATCGAGTACGCGTTATTGACCACTTTCCTTAGGGAACGTTCGCTCCACGGGTCTAGAATTTCACTATCATCGTTTACTTTCGTTTCGCAATGAGAAAGAAGCATAGAATCGTCTCACGTAAGCGATTTTATAAAAATTTATTAAAGAGATTTGGCACCTACGCACGAAATCATTTAATTGTTAAGTTTTTTACACATAAAGTTATTTAATATTGTTAAGTCTCTCTACCACATGCTTACGCTTCGATCTATATCAAACGTATTGTTTTCGTTTTAAGCTTTACGTGATACAAATATAATTCAAGTGTTATCATGGTTGAGATATTTACGATTTACAGAATATAGATGCACTTAACATGGACATAGGTCAAAGTTTAGAGCGTGAATTAATGTAAAACTAATAACAATCCACGAGATAGAATGAAAATAAATTTTTGTCACGCGACAGACTATTAAACGCGAGTTTACGTAATACACGATACTTTTAGAATATTTCTGCAAGAGTTTTCGCATCCACGTGCGCTGCTTTCACGTTTATGTAATAGTCATCCGCAAGATCTCGCTCAGGGATGATTAAGTACTCTCATTCACGAGATTTGCTTATAAACGTTCTTGGAGCTTTTCTTGATATCTCTACAAAAATGTTTAAAGGAGAATAAAATTAAAGCATGTTACTTCTGACACCGGATTTCGAAAGATCTTCTGCAACAAAAAAGTAATAATAGAAGGAAATGTAGTAGAAAAGTGATGCTTTAATCGCACTTGAAAGAACGTTCGCTCGATTAACCTCTCCGTTCCTTTGATAATTATAACTTCCATAAAAATATCTTAAAAGAAGGATCGTAGGCGTACAATCTCTCTCTCATGTTGGCATGAAGTGTCAAGCTCGTGGTGGCCATTTCGTTCTACATATCCAACAATGTAGAGCCAGCGTCATTGTCATCGTCATCGATGGCGACGTAGTCGGTAATTACCGGACGCGTTAATTAGACGAGTTTTCAACTAATATGCGTGGGCAAGGCAGCATAAATAGCCCATGGCGATCCTTGAAGCGTAACTCTCGAGGATATCTTTGTTGAGTGGACACCGTGATGAGCCGAGGATTTCCGGAGATGCGATGGAATTATTTCTTGTAGCTTTAAGTACATTTAAGTATATACATTTCTTGTGAATAATTTTGAAATAGATTAAATTTTGCAAATTACATTTCAGCGGGTCAGCCTACGAGGGACAATGGCAGAACGGCAAGAGGCACGGTTTGGGTATGGAGACTCGTGGCCGATGGCTCTATCGGGGAGAATGGACTCAGGGATTCAAGGGTCGTTATGGGGTTCGACAATCTACTACCTCCACAGCGAGATACGAAGGCACGTGGTCCAGCGGTCTGCAAGATGGTTACGGTTCCGAGACTTACGCCGATAGCGGTGAGTATCAAATCTACCTTTAACACATTCGCTATCGACTGACTTTTTCCCTCTATCAACATGAACAAGGTATCCCTGACATTAATAAACTGTGCCGGTAAATTATTATCGTACGTGAAAAGTAGAGGGTATTTTATAACTGGAAGGGAAGCGTTTCAAAACCTACAATTATACGATTACCTTTTTAATTTCTAAAGTGAGCAGAGTACGCTCGCAAATTTGAAATACCTAATTCCCAGGATCGTGCGGAGCTGATAAAACAGCCGTCACGATACGGTTGTATCGATTCGTAATAACAGTTAGCATGTACGTGAATACCAATATATATTTATATTCGGTTGTGCGGTCACACAAAGTTCGGCTTTATTGATTTCGCATTAAATGTGATCGCCATTAATAATGGGCAATTTCGAATGAAATATTTTGCCGGATGTTAAAAGCGCGTCGGAAATCCTGCCAGTGCTGAGAGAGCGAGAGCGCGAGAGAGAGAGAGAGAGAGAGAGAGAGAGAGAGAGAGAGAGCCGGCCTATGAAGCGAGACATCGCCAGTAAATAAATCATGGAGTTCTTTTAATAAAGCTTCGCGAGGCTGACTCGAGTATGCGTTGAATAAACAAAACAAGAAGCGGATGTTGCAGGGCACTTCGTCGATTTCGCATTATCTCGGCGAGATATTTAGTTGTCCCAAGATTGATGGCCGACACGGTACATCGCACAATTGAGATGCGCCTGCAAAAATTGCTTGCAATATTTAGAGGGCAATTCTCTCCTCTCGAATTTCCGCGACCACAAAGTGGAATTACCGCGGGATTTTATTTGAAACGCTATATAATTATAGAAAAAAAATAACGATATTTATTCGATATTTTTATGTCTGAAAAGTCAGACTCCTAAACTAATTAGTCCCAGAAAAGCACTTGAATATAATTACTGTTGTAAGTGAAGTTCATAGGAAATTATAATCGCAATAGATAACGCTGTCCGATCGATATCGTATGCGGAGGGAAAGTTTTTTCGAGGAGTGCCAGGATTGACGGCACTGCTGCGACGCAACGATTGCGACGTTCCTGAAAATCAATGCGACCTTCGATAGATTCTTATCTCACTCCGGTCCTTATAGCTTGTTTATTCGCTCTTTTTTTCCTCTCGGTGAACTCTCTCTCTCTCTCTCTCTCTCTCTCTCTCTCTCTCCTTTTTCTATCTCTTGCGCAACTCTTCATCCTTGGATCTCACCCACTATCGCGAGCAGTATCGCAAAATTCAATACGTCTCGAACATCCGCTAATTGACTCGGCCACAATTTCTCCTCTGTTGAATTCTAATTCGCCGAATTCGCTTAACTTGTCGCATAATATCATCAGGAGCTATTGGCTTTAATCGCTCCAGTTACGAATGAATGATACGCCATTAAACGGAATCGCACTTCGACCGAGGCGAGGAAGTAGGACTATTGTCCAGCCGATCGATCATCGTTGGTGAAACATCATGAAGTATTCACGAGCTATCTACCGTAAGAGATCGTAATGTTGCATTCTCGTATAGTATAAAATATTAATTAAACGCGTTTCGCAGACCTGCCGTTTTTCTCGCGGAATAAATTTCATCTCGTTCGGCGTTTATGCCGCCGTTGCGGATGCTGGATTTCAGCGTATTACGAAAAGATCGCGAATAAATCAAATAGAAGATCTCCACCCCCCCCCCTCCCCCCTCACCCCGTAATTTCGCGCGGCAGAGTTTCATCTTTACTCATCTCACCAACGAAGTGCTTTGAAACCGCATCGTAAACTCGAGGACGATTTTCACGTACACGATTTCTTCGTACCATTCAGAATAATTGTATCGTAGACGTACAAATTGATTCGCGTGCTTTGCGGCGTGCGGTATTCTTCCCCTGATGAATTTCTTCCACATAATAGCTTCCGCGACATCATCCGATTTGCCGATCATCGAAATCTCCCGTGCGAGGAGAGACGCCGGCGGAATTCAGAAACTGGAAATGCTCTGACACGGCCACGTCATGCCGAACACGCGTGCGTACATTATGCTCGCACGAAAATAGCACGTACGATCGCTCGACGCGAAATCAGTCGATTCGATATTTATCAAGCGCCACAGGTTACCCGATCAAATTTAATGCTTTACAGCTCGAATGTATCTTTAATGAGTCACTATAAGCTTCCTTCCTTCCTTCCTGCCTTCCTTCCTTCCTTCCTTCCTTCCTTCCTTCCTTCCTTCCTTCCTTTCTTCCTTCCTTCCTTCCTTCCTTCCTTCCTTCCTTCCTACCATCAGATCGTGGTCGATTTAACCATTTTTCTATCGTGCAAAAATATGAGACTGCCTCGAGATACATCTGTCTTCCAGGATAATACATGTCCCTTATTATCCGTTTCGATTTTCTGAAGATGGACCGGCTTAGCACCTGAAAATACGGGCGGCCTGGTCGTTCGGTCTAAATAAAGCGTCGAGAAACGTCGGGCAAAATGAAACGAGATAAAACTTACTGGCCACTATCGGCCAGGCTCACTCTTTCTCATTCTCTTTCGAACGTTTCTCATCTTTCTTTTTTTACTTTTTGCAATGGCGATAAGTGAAGTGCTGGTGCTGTCTCGACGCGAAATCGAATTGGCGGAGGAGTTGCAGCGGTCGCCTATCGTGAATGGACCGGACGTCGGGACGTTTTATCGTGGACGAGCACGATTTATGTATGTCGTCCGGAGCATGTATCATGCACGGCTGACCAACATTCCGTAAAACAAGTGAGAGAGTAATTGCAAACAAATTGAAAAATTTTTGGCATAATATATCGTTCGAGTTTTCCTGAAAAAAAAAAATGTATCAAATGATTCATGTTTTAATTTACTCCATCCTGTAAAGTGACTCAAGATGATTCGGTATCACTTCAGATAAATCTTAGACTCGTTAGAAAAGAATACTACCAATTTATCCCAATTTATCTCGATCCCTACGAAGGGACGAATCATTCTTTTATATCCGAATTTCTTCAGTTTGATGTGACCAATTTAAGCTCGTCAAATCTATTAAGTTTATTTCCTCTATTACTATATCTTTAAAAATGAACTCGTTCTTTTCAAAAGTTTCTTAAAGACGCAATCACTGACATACACGTGGTCGATGATATCACGTCGGATTACAAAATTGGTCAATCAAAACGATTCATTAATTCGGGATTGTTTTTCTGAAAAAAGGATACCCGAAAGATTTCGGTCGCCCCGTGGGTGGGCGTTTGTTACGCGGCGGCGCGACGCAACGTGAAAAATACGAGGGAAGGAGCGGGGGATGGTTGCAAGGTGCAGCACGTGTATCCGCATCGCGTGGAAAAGGGCGAGTCCACGTAAACACGACGAGGGTTCCCACCTACGTTGACGCGCGCGGGCGCGCCCAACTTTTCCGCGAAGGCGCCGGTTGGTTCACCTCCTGGTTTGAACCTCTCCGCCACGGGTCAAGGTCGCTCGTCTTCCGCGCCCCCCGCGCCCGCCCCGCTTCCACCGGCAGACCTCTGCGGACCACGATTCTTCTACGTTGAAGTAAAATCTATCCCCTTTCCCCGCCCCGTCACGTCGTTGCGGCGCTCTGGTTTCTTTCCTGCTCTCACTCGAGATTCCATTACCCCAGCGCGGACGTCTCTCCGCGCGCGTTTAACCGCGGCCTACCACGTTTATCTCGCCCCTTCCGCCAATCCCCGATCGAACATCTCCGATGCGTTTTCCGTCATAAATTTCCTCTTGTCATTTTATATCACGAGTCAATATATTTACAACCTGCCCGAAGTAATTCGTTTACTTTCATTCATAATCATGTACAGATACAGTATACATAATTAATCTAAGCCTACTATTAATCATTTACAATAATTTCCACATAATTTGTACTTGATAGAAGTAGAATAAGCGGATGTTCTCTAAGCAATATTTTTAAGTTAACTTTTATGCTATTACTAACATATCTTTTTACAAATTTAAATATCATTTGAATGTTTTAAATCTGCTTGAGTCTACCTTTGTTCTTTTTTTTTTTTTTTTTTTTTATTTCGAAGAAGGCTTTTTGAAAGGTTTTCGGGATAAAAGGAAGAAAAATAGGTCAATCGCGTAGATGCGCATAGATTATACGCTCTTCATTATACGTTTCCCATGTACTTTGACACGTGAATTTGGGATGCAAACGCGTCGACGATCGTGCAAACATCAGCAATCTGTATTTCGCTCTGTGTATCTTTAATGCAATCATATCGACAGTATGTCGTTCGAAATGCCAGGTTTGTATTTCGACGTTTGGACGAATGATTTGAATTCGTTTTTGCACTTTTCGAAAAATTCACTCGCGATATGTCGCAACATACAGGTCCATGCAGCTTCCCGCAGATTCTCGATCCTGCTCAAATTGCAAAATACAAGCCGATGCGTGACGGTCGCGCTTATCATTTAATTGCATCGCTTTACAGCGTACCGAGTAAATTGCATAATCATTACGCAACGATAATATCTTTCGTCTCGTAATTACGTCTCGAATGAGTGATTGTTCGTTACAGCCGTAAATTCTAGTCCGCTGTAATTAATTTAGAATGAATACAATTACAAAACGTGCCACTCCTCGCTGCGCAAGTGCCATCACCCGGTTATCTGCTTGAATAAAAGAAGTCTCTCCTCAATCACACGGACAATCAACGACGCGGTCCGCGCGCGATAATGCATGTTCGCGTCGCGATCGCACGCTTCCGAAAGTTATCTCCTCCGCCGGAATGAGTTATTTCCTCCGCGCGCAAAGGCGACCCGGTCTTTAACCGCGAATCAACATACCGCCGCGCGTCGTTCCTAACGACGCCTTTGAAAAATGTGTGCGAGGTGCCTCGCGCACGAAACAGACTCTGGAGTTGATAAACGCCACCCCCGGTTGGTGGTGCCGCGAAGAACCACGGCGGAGAAGAGCAATCGCCGAGATTTATTGGCGCCGGGACACGAGAATTAACGCCCGCGCAATTATTGTCCCTTAATTAAAGATCCTGGGGCTAAAGGATATTCGTGGAAGATATATCACGTCTCGGTAAGCAAAGACGAGGTTACGGATATCATTACTTGACTTTATTTTCTTCTCTGCATCATGTGTTTTTTTTCTTTTTTTTCTTTTTTTTTTGGAAGTCGTTTCATGTAAGAAAATTACATGTAGCGGATATACACGTGTAGCGCTTTGGAATGGAGATTTTCAGGCCGGATGTCTCATAGACACACATTTCGCAGCCCCGCGCGTCTCTACACCGCGATGTATCATCCGCATGTACAATCTCTCTGAGATCGTTCTAAGGATATGAATGGAACGAAAGTAACGACTGATTCATCGGGAACGTAGACTGACCCTCGCCGTTACGTTTCACAGTGTGTGAATACACAGGGGGGCGATTCGTTGCGCTGCTAAGAAAATAATTTATAGATGTGTTATTTTTTTTTCATACTTCATTCCGCCTAGTTCTTTGCGGCCCACCTTGACGCTTCTTCCATCTTCGCCGTCCACATGCGTATGCTCGTTTTAAAGCTTCTCGATCGAGTTAAGGCACTTTCCGAACCGCCATTCCATTTCTCCCGTGGCACGTGGCCGAGGTATTTATTTATAAATATCGACGCCGACGCGTGCGCGCCGGTGCGAGCGTGCGGTTCCTCGCTGTCGATCGGAAAGCGAGGAAAGAGGATAGACGTGCAACAACATATCGATGCCTCCTCCCGCGTCCCATCCCATCTCGTCATATCAATCTCCAGACCCTCGTGTCTAATAGACTTCTTGAACCGTCCACACCGCCTCCCTGACAAATCGTCCGTGACTTAGCCGCGATCTTACGATAGGATGCGCGCTTTCATCCTCTGGAGCTCGTGTCGCAACACGCGCGCAAGCAGCAGGAGTTATCGCATCGCGAAATAATTTATGGGCCAATAATTATTTCGGAGGAAATGGCGAACGCTCGCGTTCGCGCGACGCATCGGAATTTAATTAGAGCGTAACGGGAAGGAAGACATCGGCGACGCGCGAGAGAAAAAGGACATCGGGGAAAATAGATCGATATTGTTGAGAACACGAGGGAATACGCGAGAGGTATCACTGCGCTGCGCCTTAATAAAAAGACAAATGTCCCACGTCTCCCGTAGAACGCTTATTTCGCTTTTCCGCGTCATGAAACTTGACGGTAAAAACTTGGGACATCCTGTACTACGAGACGGTTACGTCCCGTCGGGGCGCCTTCGCGATTGCAATCCGCGATATACTCCGCGGCGATCGCAGGAGGGGAAAAAGGATGATAACGGCACCCCCAGGACCTATGTAACCCAGTTACATCGCGCGAATCGTCCGACAGCTTGTCGCATAATTAAACGATGCGTCACATAAGCGTTCCGGTCGTCGTATATGCACGTATGTCGTGTAAACGGGAACGACGTCTCGTTCTGCGTCGTATAAAAAACAAGCGAAACCAAGGGGAGGGAGAAAGAGAGAGAGAGAGAGAAAGAGAGAGAAAAGGAGGGTGGCAGAGAGAGTTGAACAATTTTGCGCGCGCGCGCGTCTGTAACGGAAGGCCGCGTAATCTACTTTTTTTGCCCCTAGCGAGCGGTACGAGCGTGCCGCAACCCTTTATGCAAATAGCGACTGTATATGGGATATGAAGCTGTTAATATTATATCGGCGTGGGTTACCTTGATGAGCCGCTTTTACCCACTTTATACGGCTCGGCTGTTATTCCTGATTTTTCCTGGCGTCACACGCCTTACGTCACACGAGAATCCGCCACCGCTGGTTGCGTGCGAAAAAAAAAAAAAAAAAAAAAACGGCCGCTGCAAATTTTAAACTGCGTTTAATTAGTGCCAAGGACAGCCGTGAATCCAAAGACAATAACAATGGATCACGGATGGAGTAATTGAGAGCTCCCTAAAGATAGACTCCGGCGAAAAGAGCAAATCTGTCTGGATAGTTACACGCGATTAATTCTTAATTGCAAAATTTTATCAAGAGCTTTATGATTTGCGACCCGAGGTTTATAAGGTTTTATTTTAAAAGATTTTATTTTTCGCTCGCTCGTGATAGTAGATATTTCGGTAAAACTTTTGAGTGGCCAGTGTGCGCGTGACGAAGAAAAAGTATGCCATTTCTTTCTACTCGCAACGACGACGACGCTTGGCAACCCGATGCACAGCTATGTAATCGTACATGTAACACGCGTGGCGCTTGGATCGAAACCGCAATAGGACGTAACGAATATTGTAATCAATAAAAAAAAGAAATAATTTTGTTGTTTCTCGAAACAAATAAATATTATCCGAATTATGCTATAAACGGCTGGGTGAAACTGCACACGGTGACATCTTTTGATGCGCCTCATTCAGCTGATCAATCGCAAAAAAAAAAAAAAAAGAAAAGAAAATAAAGAGAGAAAAAGTTTGATGTTAATTTTTATTTTTATAAAAAAAATTTTTCCCAAGTTAAAAAAAAACTGAAATCGTTAAATTCTAAAGAAAAACTGAATTTGTTAAATTCTAAAAGAGTCGCGGGACAGAAGGGTCTTTGCAAACTCCACTTGTACGGGGCATTACAAAAACTGATGAATTATAAATAGAAATGTCGCCCCGTATTTTCTTTTCCTTTTCATTATTTTTAAGGACGTACACTTCCCAGAATTGTTGCTATCCTCCCGGGATAGAGGGAGGACGCAACTAAAAATCGGGACAGTCCGACAGACCCGTTAGGGTGGTTTGCGACGATCTGATGGAGGCTGCGGACCGAAATACGCTCGCACGGCCAATTCTCACCAACACCGAGATGCGTTACGATGCACGTGCAACCAACCACCATCTCGGAAGATGGCCGTGCTATTTCAGGCAGGCTAGCCAGTGCCATGTAGTGAATCAGGACCGTACGGAACGTTTGGTTCGCCCTACCAGATTGCACCCACGATCATTCCACCTCGATCTTAATCCGCCAGTAAAGTCCGATCATCCATAGGACTCTTCTCTTCGAATTTTGAAAGGAGAGCGAACTCGTCGACGGACGATGGCCAACCGCAGCGCTGCCGATATATTTGTGTTGTTGATCGAAACACCAGATTGGCCGACGATTAATTTTTACGATGGATATCGATGGGCAAAAACCGCGTTCCGATTAGATTAAAGCCGCCCGTTTCGTTGCTTTCTACATGACAGATATACGCCAGGATGACTCCGTGTTAAACTTGTTCTATGTTAAACTCGACTTGCGTTACCAGTAGTCTACCGGGAAATGAAATTTGTGAAGACTATCGATCGTCCCACACGCGCCGCAATAAGCGTAATAAATAGCAAAAAAAAAAAAAAAAGAGAATACTTAGCTAAATGCAATTTGTAGAACTATGCGAAAATATACGAAGAATGGATATTGTTAGATAATCAAGTATCGAAAAGGAGGAATCTTCGTTGCTGATAATCGATTCGCACGGTTGCAGAGAACTTTGTCGATCCGCATCGCTGGGGGGATAATTTGTGCAAAAGTTAACTTAACAAAACTGCTCGCTTATTAAACGAATTTTAATGAGAACGCCGTCGAAAGTCACGGCAGAAATTAACACGGTGAGAATTAGAAGCCTGATAATAATTAATCTAGGTCGTTGCCGGCGAATCGATACATTATGGCGCGATCCAGTTTTCTGCGATACTTACTTACATAGTGCTATCCGATTAGCCGAACGTCCCCGTCGGACTTGCCGGCGTCTTGACATTTGCTCGAAATTTGTTAAGACCCCGGTTAAGACGCCGAAACTACGAGACTTTTCGTGCTAGACTGTCTCCACGCGGCAGACAACCAGAACTGACCTCGATAACGCGAACGGTCTGCACAAAGTAATTGATGTCTCCTAAATCGATCCACAGATTTGTACGGCGAACTTAAAATCATAAATCTTTCGAGTGAAGAAAAAGAGAGAAAGAGAAGGAGGGAGAAGCGCTTCCAATTGTACCAGCGCAAACTTTCGAGGGCTCTCGAAGAGGATGATGACGATGTAAAAACTATCAAGTCATAAATAAATAAAGACGTATTAAAATCTAAAACTAAAAATCGGAAAGATGTATGAAAATATAAAATCTATTTATACGCTCATCGCGCTTATCTCGCGGAATAGAGAAAATTGAAAAGGATAGAGAGAGAAAAAGTAATTGAGAAACTTTTATACAATAAGTCTTTAGGAAAATGAAGAAATAACTTTCTCGATTGATGATCTCCTTCACGCGATAAAAATATAGTAATGGCGTCCGAATCTTCCTGAGAAAATCACCGAGTAAAAACTCATCACCTCGACTCGAGTCAGCACGACGGGGTAGTGCTCATAATAACAAAAAGATTTTACCGTCGTGAATAGCCGACGAGCGTAATGTTTGAGTATTTACACACGTTTACAACAAGCGTAATGTTTGAGTGTTTACACAAGCATCCGCGCGTTTTTCACAATGGCGCACGGCTCGCGGCCGTGCCTAAAAATTAATTAGAAACGTGCGGTATGCATTCAGGCTGGCACCGTCGTCGCCGCGACGGCAATTTCGAGGGTTCGTGTACATTGGGCTTTTCTTGTGTGAACGCCGGGAACCGCGACGTGACCCACTTGCTTAAACGCTAGTGAAATAATATTCCGTCGTCGCGAAGAGGGGAGACGCCTGGCGTCGCCATATATAGGGTATCCCATTGACGTCGCTGTATGCCTGCTAATGACAGATTCCTTGACGAATCGAATTCGCGTGCAATTTTGCGAAACAAGAATTTGACAGAAGACCTTCGTCCGAGGAAAACTCTAATTTTCGATATTAACTTGACTTGCTAACCTTGTCAATTTTAACAGCAATGAAAAAATGTCCGACATCCCTATTAATATCGCTTTGTACTTCGGTATTTACAATGTATTTAAATAATTTTTTAATATATAATCTAATATATAATTTTTAATATATAAATTTGATTATTTTATTTAAAATCAATCGACATCAAGAGAATCGCGTTAGATAAAATATTGAAAAAAAATTATTAATGGTTTTTTTTTTTTTTTTTATTATATCATGTATAAAATGAAACGATGTAATGATGAAAATTCAAGGGATCCGTTAACGTGAATGACGACACCTTGACGGGACACCTTGTATGTATTCATGGCTGAACTGTGTCAGAGAACTCAGAAGAAAAGCGTGATGCATCCCGCTTCAATGCAACCGAAACGTCGACGCGTTCTCACGAGGCACACAAGCGGACTTGGTTTGCATGCCAATCAACCTCGTCGACCGAAACTTTTCGCTGCGACCGCAATACCTTGTCCAGGACGCAAGCTATTCAACGCGAACTGGAATAATGTTCTTTCGAAGGAAACGTTCCGCGCTACAGTCGCTAGAATAACTCGGTTGCGTGCTGTTGATACGACCTGATGAATTAAAAGATGGCGATAACATGTAATAGTAGTGTGTAATATCGACGCTTATTAAAAATACAAACTCTGCATATGTAAGCCGTGTTAACGCGACGTGCGACGTAAATTTGCGTGAAAGAATTGCGCGTTTTTTCCTCGCTGTCGCGCTGCGTCTTTCATGCCGGGTTCACATCCGGTCCCTCGGCTTTTTTTCATCGATTCGGAATTCGCACGTTCTCCGAAAAAGCACGCATTCACATGCACATGCACATGCACATGCACTGGACGCATTCCATCCCTGAACGGAGCGCGCGTAATCGTTCGCCACGTACGTTATGACTCACGCGAAACATTTTGAAACACGGTCACGTTTTGGCAAAAACAATATGTCTTATTGCCGGGGTGGAGGCAACCCCGGGGATTCGTCGTAACTGAATGACGTGCCACTTCCGATTTCTGACGCGCCGATGAATTTCTCACATTTTTCGCGTTCCCGCTCTATTTAAAAAAAAAAAAATGTCTAAAAAATATTTTCATTACCACACGATTTGATCTCAACGAGCATATTATTGACCTCGCGAAAAATCTGTCACATCTATCAAATAAAAGTTCAAAAAGGAGTTATCGCAAAATCAAAGCAAAATTGTTATCGCTAACTTTAATAAAATATTAGAAAAATAAATATTTCTAATCATTTTTTAGAGATTAATTTTTTTAAATTATTTAATATAGAATTTAACGAAAAAAAGACAAAACTTTCCTGAATTAATAAAGTGTATTGAGCCGTGTGAAAAAAAAAAAAAAGATTTACATACGTCCCAAATATAGCTCCCAAAAAGAAAATTTCATCAACCTTAATGGACAGGGTGGCGTGTAATTCGCCGATCGAAAACGACCCGCTTCCACCTCCTATTTCTATTTCTGTTAAGTTACATGGTTGATTTTGTAGGTACTTATCAAGGCCAATGGCTCCGCGGCATGCGGCATGGATACGGGGTGAGGGCGAGCGCGCCATTTGGCTTGGCGAGCCATTACAAACCAGCGAAACAAGTGAGAGCATCCCTGACGTCGTTAAGAAGCGCCGACGGAGGACCAGCGGTCGCCCCGACGCCGGAACCCACCGACAGGAGGGATCGACGAGTAGACGATAGTCGGGGGGGTTTCGTCCTAAAAGCTAGGAGCGACGATCCACCCGCCCGGAGAAAAAGCCTCACCGAAAAATCCCTGAAGAAAGGCATTCTCTCGGTAAGACGTCTCTCTCTCTCTCTCTCTCTCTCTCTCTCTCTCTCTCTCTCTCTCTCTCTCTCTCTCTCTCTCTCTCTCTCTCTCTCTCTCGCGAAAATCGAAGAATCGTTTGCAAAGTTTCTCAAACAGAAATTGCGGCATTATACAGAAGAATATTCTGTTGACAGGGTCTCAAGATACGAAAGCAGAGGAGTACGGGGGATTTGGAGAAGCGCGGTACCGGTGGTAGTATCAGGAGTAATGCCAGCTCGGCGTCGTGGATGTCAACCGAGAGCTCGCAAAGTCAAGCCTCGGCGTCGGTTCACACAGACAGTAATGCGTCCTTTGTCATCGAGGTAGGTCTTGGTACTTGGTACGGTTCTCCAGCTTCTTTTCCGGAGGACAAATCTTTAATCGGATTTTAATTTCATTTCCCCACGCCAGCCGCTCAAATCCGCTTATACCGATGCTTTCACGAGACGTGTAACGTGTTTATTGTGAAGTTAATTCGCAATGTAGTTGAAGTAATTAAAATAATTGGAATTGTCAACATAACGCATAAACGTTAACGATAAGACGTCGGTTTGCAGGACGAACAGATGGATGCGTCGGTAACCGAGACCTATCTGGGCGAATGGAAAAACGACAAGAGAACCGGCTTTGGCATATCCGAGAGGAGCGACGGGTTGCGATATGAAGGCGAATGGTTCAACAATCGCAAGTACGGCTACGGCGTCACCACGCTCCGTGACGGCAGCAAGGAGGAGGGAAAGTACAAGAACAACGTGCTCATCACCAGCCAAAAAAAGAAGCATCTCTTCCTGATCAGGTCTGCCAAGTTTCGCGAGAGGATAGAGGCAGCGGTGAACGCAGCTCAACGGGCGAGCAAGATCGCCCTGCAAAAGGCCGACATCGCTATCTCCAGGACGGCGACGGCGCGGGGAAAGGCGGAGCTGGCCGACATCGCCGCGGAACACGCTAGAGAGGACTCCGAGTTGGCCCAGCAAACGGCGAGACAGTTCGCTCCGGATTTCCGGCAGCCGGGCTTGGAAAGATTGCGGAACAGAGAGATACCCAAGTACGTGCCGCCACCGCAGGACTCGGTGCCGGGCAAGAGTATTCTGCACAAGGCGGCTAGCGTAGACCAGCCCGGCGGCGCCACGCCGATCAAGAGCGTCTCGTCGACCGTCGACTTCACAACGACGACGATGACAACGACAATGACGAACGCGACGCCAGCGTCCGCGGCGAACAACACCGTCGGCAACGTGATGCAGTCGATACGCAGGCCCAGTATGAAGCCGCTGCCGCAGAATCAGCTGCCGCCCATGCAAAACCAGATACCGAATCAAGTGCCGCTGACGAACCAGCAGGCGACCATGAACCAGCTGAACGCGCAGCAGACATCGCTAACCGCTCAGAATCCGTACCAGCAGTATTCGTATCAGCAGCACAACGTATCGCAGAATCCGGCTCCGATGGGCCAATACCCGAACAGTATATCGAATCAATACCAACCGAATCAGTACAGTCAGCAGCATCAGTTCGTGCAGAACAGTCCGTACCAGTATCAGTCGACTAATCCATCTCAGGTTGAGCAATATCCTAGTTATCAGCAGCCACAGCAACAACAACAACAACAACAACAACAGCAACAAACAATGGGGTCGCATGACTTCCAAAATTTGCAGGCTTATCCCAGTCAGCAGGTTCGCAATGTTGCCCCTCCCACCCTCTTGTCTTTCTTTGGCTCTCTCTCGTACGCAGCTTTCCACGTTTCGCAATTCGATTCACTCGTTGCAATTTACTGAGCTTACGCTTTTGTGTGCTTAGGCCGTGTTTCTCTCTTTGTTTCTTCTCTAGATCTTATGTTCGCAATCATCGATTATGTATGATCCCGTGACATTCGCCCAAATGAATCAATTTGGAGCGCAGATGTATAGTGTAAGCAACTCAACAAATTTTTGCGTGCGAGTTTAATTTGACTTGGCGAGCTTAATATGCGCATAGCGATACTAATGACTACTTATTGACAACTCTCGGTCTTTAAATTAAATTCTTTTACGTCCGTCCTGTTTCTGAGTGATGAGTTGAATTTACGTATGAGTAACGCTTTCTAAATAGTGAAGATTAGGATTTAATGGCCAAGTTGGGGACCCACTATTTCTTTTTTCAATCAAGGACTCGATTAATCGTTATTCTCATCCGATGAGCCTGCAAAATTTTGGTAACCCCTAACAATGCACATCGTATGCTGGAACAAATACAGGATTCTTCGACAATCTCCGATTAATCCAATTATTCGCTGAGAATTCTCTAATTGCTTATCTCAGCAATATTTTAAAAATGCCAAATACTATAATTTCTTTGGGAAGAAAACAAAAAATTTTTAGATATGACACATTCATGTATTTGTTCTGCGATTAAAATAGCTGATAGTTTCTCGCGAGGAATCTTTACAGTAACGTAAATTAATTTCAGACGGCAATACCCAATCAATATGGACCTGGCCAGACGAATCAGTACAATTCGCAATCGATGTACGCGCAGCAACAAACGCACCCCTCGCAACAATACCAGCCTGATAGTATCATGGATGCAGCGAGACCACCGAGCTCCACGAGTTTACGAAGAAACAGTAGAGTCCTGAGTCCTCAAGACCGACCTGGCACGATCGGTCAAACGCTAAACGACAGGTTCGTTATATATTTCCTTTACAACACGTGACAATCTAAAAAATTTTTGACATTTGACAGCTTTCTTGAGATTATATTTCAAAGGAATCAAATGCTGCACTAAAAAATATTTTATAAAAATTTTCAGAAATTTTTTTAAAACTTGTTTCAAAATTACGTGACACGTTTAAACAATTATTTGACAATAGGTTGGATCATTACAAGAGGCCACCTAGTCGCGACAGTTCCGTAGATCGTTATGGCAGAGCGCATTCTCGATTGACTGGATCGAGACAACCATCTGTCGACAAAACCATATCGAACCCACCCTCGGACATGCTCGACAGGTGAGTAATATCCGAATCGACACAATATCCGATTGACATTCAAAAGCATTTGTTTTTTTTTCTTGCCGCCTGAAATCATTTACGCGCGATGGTTCGCGGTAGGAGGATTTAAATTTAGAATTGTGCTCAGAAATCTGTGGGGTATCTCTTTTTAGAAAACCGCGGATAACCCTCGTCTGGTTCGTTGAAAATAATCGTTTTGCAATCGACAGGTCGACAAGAGCCCCGAGTGCGATACGAGGAGGGACGCCGCTGAACGGTTCCGTGGTAGGCAGCGGCGCCGCGACGCCGACGTACGTGGCACCAACTCCCAGTCAGTTCGAGGGGGCTCTTATAAAAAATCGTGGCCTTGGACAGGACATTCTGCCGAGTCCTGGGCAGCCTAAACGCACCGAGAGCCTCTACGTGGCTCAGACTCGTGGACCGTCCGGTGGTGGCGGCGGCGGCGGCGGCGGCGGCGGCGGCGGCGGCGGCGGCGGTGGCGGCATTGTTCCGAAGGTGAGTCCTTACTTTCTCACGCGTTTGCTCCTTACCATTTTAAACATATACATATATATATATATATATATATATATATGTGTGTATATGTGTACATATATACATATATATGTACATCCATATGTATATACAGACATACCCTCAACGCGTGCGTATATACGTGCACTCATACATTTGTCCTGTATGCACCGAAGACGTCTTGGCACTTACGTCACCCTCCTCGAAAAAGAAGTTGTAAATGTACCGTACCGGTTCTGATGTCCGTTTCTAAAGAGCTTCAGCTAATTTTTGTCCCTCAATATTGTACTCGAATCTTGTTTTAATATTCATAGATATATTTATGATTCGAGTCAGATGGACATTTCCATAAAATTCTGATATCTCGCGTATTGACGTCATCGAAGCATCAGACAGCATTTTTATAAATTATATTCATCCTATGTAAATATTATTATTCATTGTATTTGAACCGTGCGTTGTGCCGACATTTCCAAAGAAATAACGCTCCCACAGGTCGCTTTTCAATACGATTTCCCGCTGATCATTCACTTTGAACGAATCGCAATGTTCATTTTTCGAATGAATTTCGATTTCCCACGCGGATGAATTTGTTGATTTCAATTTCTCGCGAATTACAAAGATTCGGGGAAAAATAATATAATTCGGCGAAGCGATTTATTTGGCGTTCACTCTGCCAAGAAACGAAACGGGACGCTTTTCCAAGACCAACATCGGAAATAACTTCGACGTTCATTATATGTTAAACAAGATAACAATCGTTCGACATTACGGTGATTCTTAAGAAAGTATCGCACGAAAGTATCGTATACGTCGGACGATATTAAAAAATTTTTTCCTCGCAGCAGAATACGAGAGATGAGAGACTATAAAATTAACAGAATTTATCCACACAGAAGTAGCCTGTTGGAAATTTCAATTAAAAGTAATTTTTTTCATTATTTTTCCTTTTTATTTAACATTGTTGAAAAATTTAATAAGCGATGATTAATATAATTTCCGCAAATTATGAACAATACTCTTTGCCAGTTATGAATAATAATGCAATTATTCATAATGTCCGGCGGACATTATAATCACGGATGATTAGAAATTAAAATGGTATTAAAAATATGCATTAATCTCGTACATTATTCTGCTGCGAATTGCAGACGAACAGTTTCCGGAATTGTTTTCATAAGTCCAATCGTATCTCGCTCATGTTTATATACTGCAATTTTTTTCATTACGAAATATATTTCTTGCACCTCGCCTGCGTTCTCGACGCACCCCCATTTTTTCCCCGTTTTATCTCGTTCAGATTTTTTCTCACACTCGCCTTTCTTATTTAGCCGACCTTACCTATTTGTATCTCTTCTTTTCTCTTCTCTGTCTCTATTTGTCTCTCTGTGTAACTGTGTGGCGTTTTGTGCTGTGTTCTGTGCATGCCATCCCAGGAAGCAGGCCGGACGGTCCCCGCCTTCACCGCAACGTCAAAGGGCCGCGCAACCCTATGAGTATAAGTATAAAATATGTATAAAGAGCGATGTTATGCTATAGCCGTTGGCAAGAAAGAGCGCAGCTTTCGAGAGGCTCGCGTCGCGTCGCATTTCGAGCAGAGTCGGAAAAACGAAAAATCCGCGCAAATTCCAATCGCCGTTTTTTTCCGCCCAGGCGCGCCCCGGCGTCGAGCAGTCCAGAATGAATCAAGTTCCGATAACCAACTTGTCTCGGGGCAGTTTTGAATGCGAGCATTGACGATATTTTTCTATGAATTTACGAGTACCCGATATTACCTGAACCAACAAAGACGCGGTTGTACAGCTTGAAGTTAAGTCGCCGAGTAGTTAATGCAGCTGCCATAAGCAGACTCGCGGACAGAGTCGACTCGTTCGGCTCTCGTTGAACTCGCTGGATTTTCGCAGTTTACAGTATATTCGCTTGAAAACGTGGGACGGGGTTTCCAGAGCGGGGCCTTATATGAAAGTGAAAGAATTTTCTAGTAACGAGCAATTTTTCGTGAAAAATTTTGATCCTACCAATTGTGGAGTATAACGCTTGACAGGAGGAGGAGACACTTGTACCTGGTTATAGATCGCTATTAGCTGTTAACTTCGCCGCGACATGTAACAAAGAACAATAAAGACGCTCATCGATAGTAATCGCGGTTGAGGAAAGCGCATTCGAAATGCGAGCAAATGGATATTTATGGGAGACAGACTTATTTTTCTATGGAAACACTGCGAGCCTATGTGAGTGACATGGATTTGTCCACTCGTGCGAACAATCTAGAATTATCGTCAATTTTTGATTATCGATGTTGATCCTGGAATAAAACCGTGACCGGCGTTCAGCAACGGCATGTACGACCGATACGTCGTAGTTGCGTAATTCCAGAGTGCAGAAAGATAGTACGCTCCGTTTAATCCGCTGCAATAGATATCGTCTCGCCGATAACGATAAAGAGACCGTGAATTTATTCCAGGATTAAACGAACGATGATCGAAACGTAGAGCAAGAAACGGTAGAGCTTAAAGATTTCCGAGGTATCTTAGATCGTGTTTCGTCTTGAAACGCGCGAAAGAGGATCGCTGCTCGCTTTGGAAAACGTTATTGAGAAACGGAATATGTGCTGCGGGCGAGTTGCGGATTTCGCAAACCGAAACCTTGGGAAAACATAGATTGGCAACGACGACGTCGTCTCGTTGTATCAATTCGAGATACGATCTATTGCGCTCGTTGGGTAACATGCGAGATCACCGACGGACCAGTTCAACGAACAATAATGTAGCACTGTGTACAGTTCCTTTCAGCAAGGGAGAAGAAGTAACTAAACAACTAAATGCCCTCCGATTTATTTTTTTTCCTCTCGGTACATCATAGTCAAATAAGATTATCAATTCGGAGGGAATTAATTCGCGAGAATATATAAACTACATTTACGAGCATAAACGGAGATGTCCTGTGTATGTGTATACAATGTATGTATATGTATATGTGTATAGAGATATTTGCACAAACCCGACTGTGTCGAATCGGAGTAATGTGCGAGTTGTGGCTCTCCACTTTGTAAAGCGGCTGGAAAAAAAGAAGTGAAACGAATCCTTGTTCACGATTCTTCTACATTACGTGTGACATTCCGTTTCTCTTTTTTTCTCTGCGACCAGCTAATCGAATCGAATATTAGGCAATCTATGTTAATTGCATGCGCACATACATATGTATATACAAGTGTAAACACGTGCGCGAAGCTGAGCTGAGCTAAAGTCAGCGCACGCTTGTTACATCCATTAAGTGAGCTAATTAGCGGACTTAAGGTAAGCCTAGCGCGCGGCGTGGAGGCGGGGACCATATTTTTGCTCTTCCATTCTATTTTATTAACTTCTTTTTTAATCATATTTTAAGCCTCTTTCGACCCTTCTTCCAAACCCTCACTCGCTAGCCATCTCTCCTAGATTATTCGCCTAGGTTACTCGACCGATCAATCTGTATCTCTCGGATACCGCTCTAGTTGAGTTTCGCCTTGCTGCGTACAGACTTTCAACTCGGATGGTCTCACATTCGATCTATCAAATATTCGTATCGCTATATTACAAAAAAGTAGATTGCTTATTAATTGTATCGACTATGCGTCGAGAAATGCGCAAATGTCCAGACGAGCTTTACGAGATTATTTTCTTTTTATTTTCCACTACCTCCACGCCGCTTCTTTTTTCTGTTTTCTGATTGGAGACATTGTTTTTCTAACGCATGCTTGTCGTCAACTCGAGTTTACATGTTGGCGCCGTGTGCACAGACAAGGACTTGTTAAAATGAAAGTAAATCGCGGAAGAGAGACGTTCGATACGAAACGAGCCTTAAGCACGTAGGAGCCTAATTAAATCTATAATATCAGTCGCCGTTGCCAGTATCGACACACACACACGCGCGCGCGCGCGCACGTTTTTATGTGTGTGTGTGTATATATATATATGTGTGTGTATATATATGTGTATATATATGTGTACATATATACACACACACATATATATATATATATATATATATATATATATATATATGCGGGCGTTATATCGTAGTATATTACTTGTTTTGCGCACGCACATAAATTATTGCGTAGAATAAATTGCCGCCCATGTTAACGCGAAGGGAAAGATAATGCGAGAGTTTATTTTATATATTGAGAAAAATGAATGCTCGCGGGAAGAAGGAGAGAACGCAAGTTTTGCGATCGTCCGTGTTAAATATTATATTAAATATTATACGCCGATAATTCTTTATACAGGAAGACATCCAGGTTATATATTATACGTTCCGTGTAAATAAGGCTAATATTCAAATATTTATGAGCAGATTATATGAAGAAATTGTGTAACGATAATAACGATTTTGCCAATGATAGCTGCGACTGTGAGCCTAATTCTTAAACGACCTATATGTATAATCGGAACGTAAAATTCGATAGAAATCGATAGAAATTATTGAGGATCGCACAAAAGAAAATACTACTCTTTGAGATTTTTAATTAAACTACGGAGGAATACTCACTATATTTTCATACAGGGCCGACTTAACAATATTTAATATATCTGCGTTAACATCTTAAGTCACAAATCATGGTTTCGACAATAACGACGAGTTGCACGAGAAGGAAAGAATGCGGCGGGTTTGCGAAAGGGGTTACCGGATTCGTGCAGGTTCGCATAAAATGCAACGACGCGCGGTACGCGAGTGCAATTTCCGAATGCAACATTCCCAAACAAACACTTGAATTCTGACTTAAGCCGTTAATCTAACCCGTGTGTTCACAAGTTTACTCGCTTATGACGAATCTCAGCTATAATATCGCGCGGCTGTTGGAGGAAGAGAGTAGCACGAGGGAAGAGAAGCATCGACATTCCGTCAACGTTGAAAATAGTACTTTTCTTAATCTCGCACTCAAGTGCCAACCTTGCAAAAAAGCGTTGTTCGCGTCTGACATTACGAGAGCTTTTCTAGACGTCCAACGAGTCGGATATAATCACGTTCTTATTTATAGCGTGACGCACAATTATTTGTAGATACGTAGCCATATAGATGTAGAAGGTCAGGTCAGAATGTGAAAATAGAAATATGTACATACTCCGTAAATTTCCAGGACTATATATTCCGAAGAAAGTCTATCTTAATGTAGAAAAACCGTACCGATTTCCGTTCACAACCAAACAACGACGTTGCAAACGTTGACTCGATGTACTGAATGTATTTATGTATATCATGTATAAGCTATTGCTGAATGATTAAAGAGCATCGCGTAAAACCGGACCTTTTACTGCCTTTATCGTCTATTGTTACTTTTTCAGAGAATAATAAGTATTAATCGCTAATCACATTCATAACGATGGACGGTGAAAAAATCGATATCAGACAGAATGTTAGAAAATAATAATCGGTGGCTTTTGTGTGAATCATGCGCATTTCGCGTAAATAAGATTAATATTAATGTTTCGAGATCCAATTGCGCAATATTCAATCGTAATATTCAAACGAGTTTTATGGAAATTATGGGCAATATGGAAATTGATGGGAGGAAGCGATCGCAAACAATAAAGGTTGCGCGATTGTATGCAATTCGTGAGCGAGGCCATGGAAATTCCGGCTTTAATATTAATTTCCTCATTATCATTTCTTACAATTTGTCAAGCGCTCATTTCAAGTGTCGTATTTTTATAACGACGACGTCTGTATGGTTCGAGGAAGTTTCAAAAGTTACCGGGAATATTAATGCTCTTTCCTACGTAGACAATAAAATGTAACAACTTGTTATTTATCACCATTTTATTATTATGTTAATTCAATTAAGTGCGAATTAATTTGTGCCAACTTGAATATAATTGCTCCCATGAAAAAATATTACAGCATTAGCGCTACGCATTAATTAAACCGGATTAAACAATCGGTTCGATAAGGGAACTGCCTCGAGGTAATCGCACCTCTATTAGCGAGGCAAATTAAAGTTGCACCATGCCAGTCGAATTATTTTGCCAGGTACGATTAGCTAAACTGCAGCAGCGGGCGGGCTGCGCAACGCGGTAAATGACAGACAAAGAAATTGCAAATAAGTGGGAACGAACGGTTTCTTGGCGCGCGAAAATCCCGAAATCCTTCGGCGTATTTATTCGCATGCCAAACGCATGAGTCAGATAATTCGAGTCCGGACTTAAACTCTTGATTTGCACAAGACTCTCTCACGGCGGTAAAACGCATATTGTAATTCGAATGTTGGATTCTTTTTTTTTTTTTTCATTCTCTTTTCTTAAGAGAATACAAATTTTAAAGTAACTTTACTTTAAAGAGATTTAAAGAGATTTGAGAAGATTCTAGAAGAGGTGGAGAATGATTCGCAATTTTCTCAGAGATCAGCGAGCAGGAATGAGAATCGAATTTTGAGATTCGCGAGCAATCCTTTCTCATGCCGTATCTACCACTATAAATCAGCCTCGTAAATCACGGAGGCTGCGAGGATCGACAGAGTTCTGGCAGCGTCCCGACGCGGATCTCCGCGGGCGTCGCGACGCTCGGTAAAGTTATTTCGAAGATAGTGGGGCATCGCTCTATTTCGGTCGTGCTAGCCAGGGCCGTTCAGTCTGCGGCCCAGCTTCCTTACCAGGAGGCTGCAAATCCGTAATTCACACTTCGATTCGTCCCCTTTCGTGCCCAGGAAACTGTCGAAAAATGGCTGGGAGATAAGCACGAACGGGTTTCCTCGAATGCGAACGCTCGCGCAGTTTCACAAGACACTTCCGTTTGCGAGAGAAAGAGAGAGAGAAAGGGAGAGGAAGATAAAGCCCGGTGTGAACGGAAGCGCCAGCTGGCTACGATTATTTCTTCCGGAATGATCTCGAATTTAATGTGGACTCGAAGAGAACAGTGTCGCTTGGTTTCGCTTGGTCACGGGCACACAAAAGTGAGAATTTAATATTAGTTTCATAATAATGACTTCACTAAATGCTTTTAAGTAAAACCGGACGACTATTGAAAATCCAATAACGGAAGGAATTTGCATCGTGGACACGTTAAAGGATACGAGCTGCTTGTAAGTTCACCAGAAATTGAAAAAAAAAAAAAGAAATTTATCAAAGATCGGGGCAGACAAGTGGGACGAAAGTGCGATTTAGGAAAGAGAAACGAAGGTCGAGGAACTTGTGCCAAAGGAACGAGAATGATTCTCTTCTTCGCAGGTAGTTAAGAACCCGTGAGATCTTGACGGATTCTGTGTCGATTTTCTGTGAGTCATCGGGCAAAAATTAAGATGTTTTGGATCGAGACGGATGAGGAGGAGGAGGCGTTGCTATGCAGCCCCGCTCTGATGGCAAGGCGCGCCTCGGAGTCCTGGATCGTCGCACCTCCCGTGGAGGTACGACGCGTTCTAACACAACAACCACGTGATAAGCAACGCGTGAAAGTTCACGCAGGATGAATTTTCTTCTTGAAAGAAAGTACGGGGCGGGGGTACGAGGGGGGCGGGGAAGGGAGGGGGGGGGGGAGAGGGAGAAACAACGGCGCAATAACGAACGGGGAGAAGCGTTGTTTGCTCGCGCGGTCGTTAGGGGTGGGATCAGCTGTGCTTAGCGATAACGCACGCTCGACGAAGTGTGGAACGAGGGTTTACGAGCAAAACGCGTCGCAATAAACGGGGAGGGTCAGCAAATATAATAGGTTGCATAAATATGGCGCATAGCAAAGTACGCGTGGCCTTATTTAAGAAAAGTGCACGTAAGAGATAAGAACGCGCGATATGCGAAAGACAGAAGGCTTTTACAGTGCTACGTTACAATTTAATATGCATGACTTGTACGGAGCGTTAGAGAAAAGACTTTGAGAAATATATTACCCGATAAACTGAGCGAAAAACAGTCTAGTTGACGTGAGTAGATTAAGAAAAATTAATCGCGTTAGAAATGAAAGCAATTTTTGGTTTGAATAACACAAATATTTTATTCGCATTCTTGCACGAGACCGTTATATTCCTGTTTGCATATAAAATTCTCTCATTCAATATGCAGAGATATTAAGATAAAATCCTGCATTTTTTAGGATAGGCTGTACAGAAATAAAAAAGACATATCTAAAGAAATAAAAAAGAAATATCTCGCGGATATGAAATAACTCGTAAAGTATGAGTAAATTATGATCAGACATATTTTCATATGCAATAAAAAATAACTAAAAGCTTATACAATAAGGAATTTTTGTGGATTTCTGTAAAAGTGTAAGGAAATTATTCGTATAATCAAAATAAAAAAATCATCTTTGGTAATTTTTTTTTTATTTATTTTAATTACAGTATTTTAATCAGTTTGATGAGAGCATCTCCAATAATAAATTTTTCATTATTTTTTCTTAACACCCTATACGTACATCATTGCGAGGAAAAATGGAACGTACACAATTATGCAACATTTGCGGCAAGTTACTTGTCGAGTAACTTGCCGCACACAATATGTTTAGAAGATCACGCGACGATTGTGGAAACGCGTGCGGAATTTTCTTGCGACGACAATAAATATATATATATATATATATATATATATATATATATACAGTTGAAATTTCGTACGAAAAAAAGTTCTTGGCTGTAATTAAAATTATTTCTTTTATGTTATTTACTCGATATCTTATTTTTATATTTTTTTCTTCTCAAGCTATCTTTGAAAAATCGATTTATGCGGTCGTGCGGTAAAAATGCGAAGATCAATGCGACGAATCGTTTTGATCAGGACTCCTCGGCCCTTGCACCACGGTGCTCGAAATCTCTCTTGGGTTTGGAATGATTCCAAAAGACCCTCCTTTCCGCTCGTACTCTACCTTTCTCCTCGCTACCCGTTGCGTTCGCATGAAATGCTGAATTAATAAAACACGTTACGGGAATTCGATGCTCCACTAATACAACCTCGATTCTGGATTGGTTTCGTGAAGAAGGCCGCTAGAACAATTGAACTTAAATCTACGTTTAACGAATCGTGATTACATAATTCTGTGACCGTAACTGTGATTGACTGCTGCACGTAGACGGCTGAACAAAATAATCAATTGTCTGAATAGTCAATGGCTGAAAATTCAATGGTAGCTTCGCGGAACGATATAAAACAGAGCTGTCTAACTTTTGACGTCACGCGAGCGAGCAAACAGAAATTCAAACAAGAGAGAGATACTCGTTTATATCGACACTTCTGATACAAAGCATAAGCTTCAAAAAGTCCAGAAAACGTGTCAAAGGTTAATAACCCTGGAACAAAGCGAAATTTCGTTTATGATAATTTTCCCATTTAAAATGATAAATAGTGAGCAAAATTTTTGCAAATTTAAGAAAAAACTGAAACTTTTCGAACGCAGTCTTCTGGTTTGCTTGCTTTTCGAGTAATTTATGATATTCGTCAATTCTTTTTTTGTAGAAAGCAAAAATATATTTTCGGGAAATATCTTTAAGAGTCAAAAGTAGAAAAGATGTTGAACAATTTTAAATCGAATTTTGAAATTGTGCATGAACGAACCTTTGAAATATTTTCACATTTTTTAATTAAAAGTTCAATCATCTTAATTCGATCCAATGTTAATTAATAAATCCATGCACGTGTTATATGTTCACGAAATCGATCTTCGAATTTTGGGTGAATTTCTCCAAAAAAAAAAAAAAAAAAAAAAAAAAAAAAAAACAGATGTTTAATTAAATTAACCAAGCGAAATCTCACCTGACACGTAACAATTATCGATCTAACGTTACTCCTTGTAAGAAATAATCGCTATCGCCTGATAATAACTCTATTTTCTCTTTTCGCTGTATATCCGTTTGACGCTCTACACGACGTGTTAAGGCATTACCAATGTACATAGTGTGTTGATAAGTAATTGGCATCCGTCGCTCGAGGCCCATCTCTCTCTTTTTGTTTCTCGTTTATTTCCTTCGTGCAGGCGATGCCGGTGGCGGCAATGCCCCTTCAACGAAAGAAGTCGCTGCCGGACGTGGCGCAGCCGATCCAACTTACGGCCACTGCGCCATTGTCGAGGGAAGAAGTCAGTATCCTGAGCAGCATGAGGCGGGAGGAGATCCGCAGGCAGATCGACGAGAGCGAGAGGCTCAGGGCAAACCCGCTTTTGTACCTGGTCAGTCCGCAGGTTAAAGTGAGTATCCTCCATCTGGCCATGGTCGAAAACTCGTCGAACAATGGCGCGGCGTCAATCATCGCCGGTTGTTCGCAAAAATAAGGGAGAAGCACGGGAGCGGCACTTGGCAGAGTGTTACGGTTTATTTCGGACCGAGTCCTGCGTCTCGGCTTGGAACGCAAAAATATAACGCACCGCGAGAAATGCGACGACTCTCTAGTATAGATTTCACGCGCGTTTCTAGGAATCAAGTGGATCCGCTTCTCGTTCCCGGCTCGGTTTCGCAGTCGCGAAGAGAATCGAGTAAAATTGTTTACTCTTATACGGAATACCGAATTACGAGTTTCGCAATGCGAACAGGACGATGACGAAAATCAAGATATTTGAAGTTAAAAGTGTTAATTAACGAAAACGCAGCGGCGGAGATAATTTTGCTTGCGTATGAATCATCTAGCGTCCTCGTCGAATACTCGGCTTCGATTCCGAGTGGCGACGACGCGGCGGAATCGAACGACTCGCGAATAAGAAAAACGCCTAACGTAATGTCCCGTTCATGTTCCAGGACTGGTTCTCCCGCCAGCAGCTCGTGATGCTGGTGCTCTTTATCAACATATCCCTAGCTTTGATGTTCTTCAAGCTGCTGACGTAGCAGCCAGCCGACGATCGGGTTCACGGACTCGTGAACGTGGACGTGACCTGAGACCCGGCGGCATCGCGACGCCTTGAGTCGTCACCGAGCCAGAATTTCGACAGGAAACGACGGAGGGTGTGGCCGCACCAAGAATCGCCGGGAACGACTTTCACGAGCGATTCACTCGGTCTTATGCGCTGCAGGCGCTACGCGAGGAGGAATATTTGGATCGGAACCGATGCGAAGAGGACACTCGAAGGGGATTAGCCTCACAGCGAGGATTTTGTTGCACGAGAGCGACTTTAGTCGAATTTCGAGCGATCGCAAGAATCTAGATAGTCCCGAGGAAACGGAGAGAAACGGGACATCGGGACGAGAATGTCTTTCCGAAGTATCGCAGGGATATACGACGGATTTATCTTTGAATATTGTAAATTAAAAAGGATTTAAGCGTCAAAAAGAAAGAGAAAGAGAGGACAAGGATGTATTTTAAAAGAGTTTGTTGATGACGATTACATTCTCGATTTGCTGAGTGACGAAGTTTTCTGATAAAGTTGATTTTGAAAATTTGTCGCTTAGATCCTTTTCAATTGGCAGGCTAATGTTTATTGGGCAAGAATTTTTGAGGAAAAAAAAAAGCGATGAATCTCCTGGACGCAATTTGTCGTTCGCGCGGGAAGGAGACATCGACACGTCTTTTGGAAACGGGGACCGCGTTGCGCGCTCCCGACGCCTGTGTATCATACCTATTTTTACACCAAATACTTTAATAACGCTACTTGTAAGAGTAGGTCGAGTCCTCTCGGGCGGGTCGCCGATCGATCGTACCCGACATACGAATCCTTCTTCTCTAGTCATAATTTTTTCTTTTTTGACGATCGGCTCGAGCGCAGCAACGGCGACGGTCGAACTTGATCAATTTTCGAACAGCCGGATGCCGAGCATCTCTAATTAAGGCTAGCGCTGTTCAATCCGAAGCAGCATTCAAGATCGAGCAGAATCCAAATCTTGCCCGATCCTGGCAATTTTCGTAAGAATAGCGATTGTTATTTAGCGATGATCGTAATTGTAGCCGTGGTGCCGACGCGCGCGACGTAAAAAATAGATTTGTTGAGGCGTATTCGAGCATTTATAGCGTTCCGCAACGATAATCGTAAATTTGTAAGTCGTAAGGTTTACTATATAGGCAGAAGAGACACGTAGAAAAATTTTCCTCGAGCAGTCCTCGAGCTTTTACGAGCCCCGCGGGATTATAGTTACAATTACCATCGTTAAATATTCAGATCTGAATTCATTGAACTATGTTTCTCGTTTAAATTGCAAAGTTCCCCGATGTGTCGACCCGGACGTGAGACGTGTAAGTGCAAGTTAAAAAAATATTTTCGCTAATACTTCGCTAATATTCGTGAAAGATCGAAGGTTGATCGCGTAGTTGTTATTCGACGGAGAATCGACGTTGTTTTCTTTGAAGCGCTTTACATTCTGCGTCTAAGAAAAATATTAGCGCTGAAATGCGGATGAGTCACATCGCAACAATCGCGTCGCGTTCGTCGCGATCGCGATAACGTCGTTCATCGAGACGCAAAATCGTAATCTCTGTACGTATGTCCAAACAGCAACTCTTATCGACGAGTGTCTGTCGAGCGTCGAAATTAGAAGCGGATTAAACATGGACTCCGTTATCTCGCGGACGTCTCGCGGGAGGAGAGGATCGTCCCATGACTATTATATCGAGGCTATATAAAACTATTATTAAATGGTCTTTGATCCACAATGTCGGCGGTTCGCCGACGTTTTATCTTGCAATTTGCGAAAGCGCACAAATCCCAAGAATTATCTCTCGCGTTTTCCCTCTCCCATGATTTCGCGACGATCGGCCTTTCTGCGCTCGAGCGATCGTATTTTTCTAGCCTCGAGGGCATAGCTTGTATATCTCTAGATAAATTTGTAAATAATCGTGTAAACGCGTCGATTGTGATTGCAGACTTTGTTCGCTATGTGATACCGTTCTCACGCGCGCGCGCGCGCTCTCAAATACGAGTTTGGCCGGAAAGCGAGGATCGGCGAAAGTCGAGGTCGTCTTTCAACTCGAAGGATCTCGCTCTTTTTCATAGCGAAACTAAGCTTCTCTCCTATTCCTCCGCTTTAACAGTGCCAATGACGTAGCCAGTGTGACTTCCGCGAGGATAAATTTGATCGATGACGTAAGCATTCGCGTTCAAATTATGCTGCGAATCCGGAAATCTTGGTTCAGGCGCGAGCACGCGATGCGTCGTGACTCGAAGGTAATACAGCATTCTATCGAGATGCAGCAGGTACGATATTTTCCATATTGAAGCTGCGAAGAGCACAAAGGGAGATTACTCTTGTCCGCCACTTCTTGCCGGACAAACCCGTTTACAAGATTGTCAGATTCGTAATGCTGAGTTTACGCCTGGCATCTGGCATATTTCGCGACGTTTGTGCCTGTCAGTAACGCCGTTGTTTCGACATTGAAAAATTTTTCTCAGAAATGTCAAACGTAAAGCCAGCATGACCAAAAAACGAGCGTGAGTATCCTTTAAGGAGAACAGGGTCACGTAGAGGAAGAAACCGGAAGAAGGACGCGTAGAGATACGGGATAAGTTGAATGTTCCGGCTTAGAAGGAAGACCGACCGCTTTTTGTCACGAGGTGCATTCGCATAGATAATATTATACTTATTACGCACACTCGCCGTTGCGGGTCATGTACTGTATATATATATATATATATATATATATTGCTATTATACATATAAAAAAATTTATTAGTTAGTTACCGGAGAGAAACTAGAGAAGATTTGATATTGAATAACGTTGGGAGAAAGCATCCATCGGGAACAGGAAAAAAGGGTCGGGTAATTTTTGTTCCGAACAAGCCATATCATCTAATCAAAGCAAATTTCACATTGTTTTATTTATCACATTGATTTCGTAATTCTTTTGCGATGCGATATCATAATATGTATATATTATGATTACGTACATATATACGTAAGAGCATGTATATATTTTACTTCATATCTCTTGACTATTATCACAATTAGCGCGCAATATCCCGTTATTACTGTATATTATTATCATTACTATTATTATATTATTAATTATTATTTGGATTATTATTACACTATTAGTATTATTATTATTATTGTTGTTATTATTATCGTCGTCATATCACCATCATGCCGGATACTAAATGCGAATATTTAAAACGACACGTGGACGTGGGAGAAATTTTGGTACTTTGGAAAATATGCGACACTGGGAACCTGAGGCCCGTTGCCATTGTTAATTTGCGCAAACAGTGATTCAATAAACTTGTATCATAACTGATAAACGGCTCTTGTAATTGATATTACGTCGTACTTCGCCGTGCCCGCCGGGTGATTGTCATCCACGACGTAAAAGCAAAAGAACGCGAAACGAGACCGATGACTTAATTGCCCGCCGCAGTGGCGTGACGATTTATGTAGCCTGAACGATCGAGATTGTACACGATGGGGTGGTATTTTCCATTATTTCTATACGCGCTCGCGTGTGTACGCACACACTTTCTTTTCGAGGCACGAGAGGAGAGGAACGCGAATGTTTAACGTGATTTACGTGGTAAAGCACAGGCGGAGTGTGTGCTAATCGTGTTCGTTAAAGTAAATGTTTTCTTCGATGTACACAGCGATGTTTACGACAAACCGAGAACTTCGGCTCTGCGTAATTCTCGAAGCCAGTTTCGAATCGTAAACAGACTGTTGCGACTTTAAGGTGATATTTTGTAGCGTTAATGTCGTTACATTGCTGGCAAGAAATCGAGAGAGAGAGAGAGAGAGAGAGAGAGAGAGAGAGAGAGACAGAGAGAGAGAGAGAGAGAGAGAGAGAGAGAGAGAGAGAGAGAGAGAGACAGAGAGAGAGAGTATACACCGACATACATAAAATGTAACAACATGTAATCTCTCTCGGTTGAAAAAACAACCAGACAGAAAAGATTTCTGAAGAATTACGAGAAATTTACACTTGTTACTAAGGTGTCGAGACGTTTCAGGGAACAGCCTCGAAAGCGGAAATGCTTTCCGCGCTGGTTAAAATCGAGTCAGTCGCGAGGATCGGCACGGCAAAATCGAAAGTAAATCGACGCGAATGCAACGGCGCATCCTCCTACCGCGTGAGCATGCATGTGCGTAACGCCGTTTTTTGCGCGACGCATGCTGTTGCGTCACGCACCCGAGCGAGACTGCGTCTCTGATACGCGCGGTGTCTATTACCGGTGTCAACGTCATCCGAGTTAGCGAGTATCAGGCGAAAACGTGTTCGGTTATCGCCGGCGAAAAATGACTTCAATGAGCAGCCTCAACGTCGACCGTGGACGTTATCGCTGATGTTTCCGTTTAAGATTAATGATACGAAGAAAAACATAAGGCGTAAGCAAATCGTAACAATAGCACCAATTTTAATATTACATCTTCAACAATTTTGGTGCCTGCTGCCTAAGTAGATCGTTGCTTTATATTTTTCTATATGCCAAATCTTACACTTAGGCCATCTTACACGTCGTAAAAGTGAAGCCTATTGCAGAGTGCAAAAGCACAGGCTATAGGAATAGCAACAGGCAACAGATTTTGACCAATCAGAAATATCTCCGATATTCTTTCACAGCTTCTGATTAGTCGAAATCTGTTGCCTGTTGCTATTCCCTGTTCCTGTTTCCTGTATCTTTTCATTGTGTCTCAGGCTTGAGTCTAAATTAGGGATAAACGCAGGTAATGGGAGTAACCTGTGATGGATGTGTCATATCGAAGATTTTATTTCCTGTGCTTTGTCGGGTCGATAAAGTGACTAGACCCGACCGAACTAAGATAAATCTTCGACAGTGTATACCTGCTATTCAGACAGGCTTTCATACATGTTCGAATACAACATAGGTGAATACAAATAGCATTTTACTTTGTGCATTTGTAAAAGGCGATAACATTCAAAATCGATGTAAAAACTAAACTCGATTAAATTTTCTTCAACTACTGGAAACTTGAAATAGTGAAAAATTGTCGTGGTCTGCTTTTACATTTACTAGTTGGCCTCGGACCGATAGTTGTAACTCGATTGTTCCGGAAATCAGTCGTTCGACAGGTCGCTTTATCATGAATTATATCCAGGGAGCAGGTGATATGTCGAAATGAAGTCTACTCTAACAAGCTGACCAAGAGGAACAGGTGCTGCAGTCATTATCGATCAATGAATGCAATGACTGCGACGGGACATGGATGAAGGAAGATAGGCTCCGATCGGTTTGTCGTTAACTCTCGACATCGTTTTAGCTTAGAGGCGCCTACGCAACGGGGACAAATGGTTTCTAATTTTAGGCGATCTTCGTTTCATACACGCAGGCACGATCGTCGACGTTTGGTCTACGATTTATTCGAGTCTGCAGCTGACAACCTCAAATAAATTGCTTTTGCAAAAGTGAACTATCGTCATTTTTTATTGTCCTCGATCGTTTTTCCGGAAATTCTGATTAATTTTTGAAATTATTATTTCCCAGAAATACTCAGATATTGAAAATAATCTTATATTTAAAAACCGAAAGCATACGTCTCTCCAAACGAGAACATGCACTCGACGAAGAGAGTTTACTCGAATTTAGGTTCATTTACGTATTCATTTCTTCGCTTTGCTCGTCTTAAGCATGCGATTCGATCGTGATCTTAAATGCGCACATGATTTGCGAATCGAGGTCACTTAAGATAATCATCGCAACCATTCGCGCCGCTTCTCAAATATTTGTCTGCGAGGTCGTCTAGGAACGCAATTCGGATCTTATCTTATATAAATTGTAATCGCGATTCGGAGAAACGGGGGACCTCCAAAGTGGGATCGAGCGCAATGTACTTTCCCCGCAACTACAATATGCGACACTTCTTATCTTCTATCTCCCCCGATTCTTTTTCCGCTGTTATACGGTTGTCGTGAAAAAAGACCGCCCGCCACTGGCACCATGCGAACGAACGATAAAAGACGCGGACGATAACCCAAACAAGAATAAAATTTCACTCGTAACTTTATGAGGTAATGGTGTAACGGAGAAATGGTATTGGAAACAGAAAAGAAAATATAGCGATAAAAAAAGACATGGCTGATGTTAGATCAAAAAAAAAAAAATGGCCAAGACATTGTGAAATTTGGCTGTCGCTTGATCGTACCGCCACGACAATGAAGACATTATCTATCGATTCGCATCGTTTCGCGTTCGTATAACAGCGTTTGCATTGTAAAATAATCCGGCATTTTCTGGGTCATTAACCGCGGTATCGATCGTGTCGATATCTCGTCTCGAGGAAACCACCACGCAAGGAAACCGGCCACTGATCGATCTTTCTTACCACTTTTAGCCTAAAATATCACTCTAAAGAGCGAGAACAGTTAATATCGAAGTAATCGAAGTATATCGAAAAAAATAATTTCCATCGAATTCTCTTTGCTGAAACCTAATTATATCGATTCTCAACTCATGAATCTCGAGATTTGTGAGATTTCTGGTTTTCTTCCAACGGTAATCAAAATAATCGAGAAATATTTATTTATTTGATAAATACTTTTCGGAGTTGACTCCCTTTTTAGTGGAAAGTAAAGCGTACGCCAATGATCGAAACGGGCCGAGAGTGCATATGTATGTATATACATATATGTAATATAAGCGCCACGCACGACATGCACGTGCGTGTGCTGACCTCGCTCTGTCCACGCACCTCCCGCATGGCTCTCTCGCGCGCACAGCTGAGCCGAGCTAAGCTGAGACCTTCGTCCGAGACGAGGGAGGGAAGAAGATAGAGAGAGAGAGAGAGAGAGAGAGAGAGAGAGAGAGAGAGCTAAAGGAAATCTCGTGCGAAGCCGCAGCCGCGTATATGTGATCGCATCGAACCGTTCCCGAGAGCTGCTTTCAATTCCAACAGCAGAGAGCGCAGAGAGAGATGTAGAAACGGCCCTCTCCTCCTCCGAACCTCCGTCCCTCCTCGCCCCCGCACCGTTACTCTCGATAGTCCTTTCTCTCGACGGGCGAATTAATCGCGCGGCATCTCCGTGCGCGCGTGATTCGCACGTTCGAATTTCCTCGTCTATGGCCGTTCTTGGGATGTTTGATTGCATCAGATTAATATTTACTCTCGGTTCGAGAGAGAGAGAGGGGGGAGGGAAGGAGGGAGAAGAGGGGAGAGCGAGAGAGAGAGAGAGAGAGAGAGAGAGAGAGAGAGAGAGAGAGAGAGAGAGAGAGTTCTCCGTAGAATGTTTCGTGCGATTTTCGAAGATTCGTCGGGGATGACGAAACATAAGTTATTCGTTACATTCACGAGACTCGTAAGTTTGTTTTACGCATCGATTATCGTCTTGTTTCTAGATCCGGCAAATATGAATAGGAACGTAGGACGAATATATATTGGGTTTCCATTTAGTGACACAAGTCGACACAAGTATCGTTCTATCTTTCTTGGCTTTCAATGATTAACAAGGACAAAATGATACTTGTGTCGACTTGTGTCACTAAATGGAAATCACCCATTGAGATGCAAACGCGAGCTATCCACATATGTAGCAAAAAAAAAAAAAGAAAGAAATAAATATTTTGACATTTACTCAATTTTTCTTATGCAAGACTTCTTGAAATTCATTCGAGGCACGCTTCGCTTCCGCGAATGCATTTCTACGGGGGGAAAGAGATCGTTTTGATGATCAACGATGACCGCACGATATCATTCGAGGGCGAATTGATTAAAATCTGTACGGCCTAGGGAGGAGGGAGGGAGGATCAATTTTCACATTTGATTCATTTATGTCAAATTAAATTTGCGGTTACCTGGCACCGATGTGGAGAGCGAGATAACGAGAGCGATTCGCATTCTGGAAAATTTGTATGAACTTTAATAGCACGTGGCTTCGACGTGGCGACAACTCACGAGGGACGCATCGTATGAGTGTATTACCTGAGTTTCTGACTCATATTTTTTTTTATCTAAACATAAAGTGTCGACGATTTCTTGTTGGACGATATTGCGTCATTGAATACTGAATCATTGTAATCGAATTGCGTGCGTACACAAACCTCTTCAGAAATATATTCCGACGAACGTGCATTCGGCATTGCGCGCGTAATATTGATAAATAATGTTTATATTTTTGGAATACGCATTCAGCATCGCGCTCTCTCGAGAATACGAATTATTTCACCGCGACGCGAAAAAATCTTTGTCATCTTGTCTACGGGTCATATGATTGCACATTATTACGTGCTTACAACTCCCCCGATCACATTTAGCATGAACTCGACATCCTTATCAGCTTGCCGCGTGCACGTGCAATTACGACGACAAGAACGGCCTTTACTGCGTCGAAACTATTCGCGACGCAGTAAGCCACGCTTACGCATTCGAATTAAAATTCACCACATCTAGGCATGTTATTGTATTTTAATTATCCGTCGCGCTCTCGCCGTCAAAATGCGTCGCGATCGCCGAATTCGCGCGTCGCGGATCGGCCCGGATAACGGTGTTCTCGTCGAGATCTCGTTCAACTTTTACTCTCGCCTATCCTTGACTCACGTCTAAGCAAAAAAAGGGAAGATCTTCGCGGTGCACACGATCCTACTCGCTTTTATATAAATCTATAGAGGACTTTATCTCTTTATGCAACGCGAGATAAAAAGAGCTCACGCGTCGGGTCTAATATTCGAGATAACTTGATCCAAAAAAAAAAATCGCCAAGCGCGATCGGTGTGCGAGGACATTTCTCTTATCGTAAAAAATAATACGGAAAAAATACATCGCGGCCCGTTTCTCGCTCAAGTGCGTCGTTCGCTAAATCGAAAGTGCTACTTCGACAAACGGTCCGCGTGCATCGTATCGCATCTATCGCGCGTTTTACCTTCTCGCTCTTTCGATGGATATTGCTAAATCTGCTCCCGCCTCGGCGCTTACAGCATCACTCGGACCTGTGTCGTCGAACCTCGCGCGATTACGGGTTCTCGCAAATATTCGGGAGAGTCGCGCTATTTTCGGAAGTAACGATATTCCCGATATTCGTGATATCTCCACGAGCCCCTAATTTCTTCGCGAGCGGGGACGGAGGGTGGGGCGACGCGAAAAAAGGGAGATGTGGGGAAGAGGGAGAAAAAAACTCGAGGCATTTCTCACTCGACGTAGAACGAATACAGGAAGTGTGAATATCGATCGCGCGCGTGGCGGAGGGTAAACAAACAGAACGCGGCGTAGCCGCTGCTGAGCTCGCGGGCTCGCTTCGTCTCGGCGTCGGTGCCTCCCATTCACATCGCGGCTCGAAATACGCTTTGTTGTTGGGCTGCACGCGCGGGAAGAAGAGGAACGCGACAACCGCATCCCGACCCGAGGTCGCGCAAGCGCAACGGAAAGATCGAACAGCTGTAGCAGCACCGTCGTGCTACGAGTGCGTTGCTACGTGCCACGAAACTGCAATATTAAGGAAAATGAACGAAATAACGTGTTATTCTCTTGACCGAATTTTAATCAGACTGTGTCTTACGCATGGGGGGGTTCCTATGCTAAACGAAGCTTCGCTTCTGTTTCTATGAATGAGAAATAGCCGAGAATGTTTTCTAAAAATAGCCATCGAGACGATTCGTTAGAAAAATAATCATATTTCGATCTTTTTTTGTGAGAGAACAGAAGTATAAGAATAATGCGCATATAAATATGAAGACAAAGGGTTCTTAGCCTTGAATTTAAGTATCACGAAATTGCGCGTTTCAATGTTGTTTTAAAGACCGGCCAGTCTTAGGTGTACATAGATTACGCATCGAATATGATTCACTTAAATAGATTACCTTTTTTATTTGATATCAAAGGGTGATGCGTAGACAATGTAAAAACATTATCTTGGAAAGAGATATTTATTTATCCGAATCATTGTTTAATTAGCTAGCATCAGTGCACTAGGTCAGATGTATATTAGTCTCTCACAACAAAGGAACGACGCATGCGCTCGCTGACGTCACGAGCGTGATCGTCGATTTGCAGGGCCGACATTTAATATGGAAATTACGTGAATTATTTACGTATTAGATATAACGTTAAAAATTCTGTTTAATAAATATTATTGTATAATTAATTAAAGTCGAGAAAATTTATTTCTATATTTATATCTATATTATTTTTGACATAATTGCGACATTTTTGAAACTACTTATTTCATCTTTTTTTATTATAGAATTTTTTCTTCATTCTTTCATAGACTAAATTAATAAATTAAGAAACATCGCCACCAGTAAGTGACTTTGATTAAGCTATCTAACGACGATCTGCATGTCTATGGTATTTTATGAATAGAATTATTAGTTTATTTCTGTCTTTGAAAGAATGATTAGATTAAAGACAACGTGATAATAGAATTTTCGCTAACAATAATCTTACGATTGAATTAATCGCTGATTGAATTGATCGAAGTTTGGTCCACAAGAATAACTCTAAGGCCTAACGGACCCGAAGACTCTCAAAATTACGTTTGTCCCTGGCTGCGCGACACCAGCACCGCGGGTCGCGCGACGGCGGCGACTGGAAACATTTCCCCCACCATCGCGCCTCGGACGTTCTGTCCGCCGTACTCGACTGCGATCGGCGCAGCAGTAAACAGCTGGCGACGCTTTGCGTCAGTACGAAACGTTCAACGGGATCGCACGGAGCAAGTCCGCCCGTCGTCCCTCCCCTTCCCTTCCATCCAATTATATCCAAGCGAGATCCCCGACCGACGCATTTCTCGGCCGCTGTCCAAGCCAAGCCCGTGGCGTATCGTCGTCTTGGTAAATCGCTCCGACGCAGAATAATCCCGATTTATCGACGAGGAAGCCGAGCGAACGGCGTCACTATGGAAAAGCAGCGGGGAAAGCGGAGTCTCTTTGTCTCGGCGCGACGGCTCTGCGCATAGGCTGACAGTGCGCACGGCGCAGCATTGTTTGTGTTGTTGTCGCGCGGTTGATTCGGCGTTCTCTCATCGGTCGGATCCATTTTCCTCTCGCGAGAACGCGAGGCCGACACTTTTGAGGGACGACTCGATCACGGCGGAAGGATCGTCCCAGACAAAAATCGGATTCTCCGTGCGGATTCTCCGAGAGGACACCCAGTGACAAACGGACACAAAATCGTCGTGACCGTTCGTTGCCGATGAACGACGGTGTCGCTCGTATCGAGAAGCGAGCGAACGAGAGAGCGACGGAGAGCGAGAGAGCGCGGCGGCGGCGGACGCGGTGGCGTAACGCGGCGCGCGAGTGCTTTGTTTTGCCGAGCAGCTGATCCGGACGCGCGACGGCAGCTACGTTCATGACGCACGTCGCCGTTTGATCCTCGGCGTCGCGTCAACGTGATTCGGCCGCGTTCGTGCGGCCCGCTCTCTCGCGCGTCGTCGGCAATCCGGAAGTGCTCCGGGACAAGCGGGGCGTCCGCCCACGACGAGGCGTACCGCGGCGTCGTCAGGGCCCCGTCGATCGACCCCCGACCTCGAAACGGTCGGAGCAGCGGCAGCGACTGGCCCCGAGATTGTCGAATCGATCGCCGACGCTTCGCGTTGCTAGACGGATTTTCATCGAGTCTGACGCGTCGTACGCGACGTATCGAGAGAGTGTAGAAATCAGGTGGATTTAGCGATCTCGGAACGCTTTACGGCGGAAGTCGTGCTACCGAACGCAGCGAAAAGATTTCTCTAAGTGTCTAAGAATTTGTCACGGAGAATCTCGACGTAACGGACTGTGATGCCGAGTGTTTAAATCCCCCGACGCGCTGATCGATGCATCTGGAACGATCGCGCTCGCTGGAATCAGCTCGATGACGTAAACTGTGCGTACGTTGTGAGTTATATCGCACGGGTGGGTATGACATAAGGCCCAACAGAGCCGGCAGAGTTGCTCGTTGTCTCTGACAAAAGCGGAAGTAGATTTTCGAGCGATTGGATACCGCTTGCACGAGGAGCGACGTCCCATCGTGTGGTTGATTCTCCCTTCCCAGAAATCGAGGAACAAAGAAAACGACTCAGGCCGAAGGGACGTTGACGACTCTAGTTTTTTTTTTTTTTTTTTTCAACGATCGGAGAGTCGAGGATTTCTCACGATCCAAGCAGTGATCCACGATTCTCGTGCGCGAGAGAGATACATATATGTGGATGATATTCAGCGAGAAAGTACGATTATCGAAGGCTTTGTCTCAGAACCGACGGCGAGGATCGCGTTGATCGATGCGGCATAGTCTCGAGGGGGCCGTCCTCGCGAACGATCGAGAACGTGGGGTACGGCCCCGATCAAGCTGACTAAGGGAACCGTCCAAGCCGAGAGCCATTCGTGCTGCTGCTGCTGTTGCTGTTTCTGTTGCTGCCAACGGAGGCCACGGAGGTGGAGAGAGGCATCCGCGGGGCGGTGGGTACATCGGGGCTATTGTAACAGTTCTATCCGTGTCGTTGCGTCGCCGCAAGGCGCCTACCTAAGAAACGCAACATGCTTTACATCTTCCACGTTGACACCGGCACCACCATCACCTTTGACATCAAGCTGGCACTACAAAGGTAAGCTGCCACATGTAATTTTTCATATCGCGGTATATAGGTATTCATATCAACGAACGAGAGAACTCTCTCGACACAAGAATTTCTCTCACGTCGGAATTTCTCGCTTATCGCATTTCGCTCGGATTACGTAAGGAAACGATAGCCAAGATGGAATTCCGGTTGCGTCGATATTTAATGGCGATAATAACGCGCAATTAACAACCGCGCGACATTTAGCGATTCTCTAATTGGCTGCGAATCCAAGGATCCGTCGAAGGCTGACGAATTGCAAAAGTGTGTGCCGCCTCCGTGGCGGCGGAGTCGTGGGCGAAGAGCTGTACGGATTCGCGTTTATACACGCGTGCCTCCGAAGATCCTTCGAAGATCGGAGGAATCGTAAGACGAGCGGAGATTTTCCGGGTGGTTTTCATGCGTCGCGGACTCGCGCTGAAAATAATATACAACGAAATCGCCGCGGCGCGGCGCGGCGCACGTGGGTGTGGATTGGCTCGTGGCGCGCACGAGTTTGACCCGACAGGAAACTCGGCCAAGCTGATGCGTATATGACATACGCGCATGATGCAAACGAGCACCGCTCTTTCCACTATCTCGACCGCTCCGGTCGAACGGCTCATCTCCCCCCCTCCTGATCTTTAGCCCCGCGAGCAGGGATCCTCCAGCAATTCGAAGAGACAATGTCGTTTGGAAGTGAAGGGAAAGAAAACAATCAAGCTCCCGAATGCTTCCTTTTAAATTGAAATATATCCTTGATTGCAAAAATCATTTTAAACAAATGTAATTGTTAATGCAAAATTATTGAAGAGTACTTGAATATTTTGTTTTGAGGTTTTTTTTTTTTTTATTCCGACACGAAACGCAAAATATAGTAAAGTATTCTCTCTTTAATAACCTTGTCTTAATACACAGAAGAAAAATCGATTAATGTAAAAAAGTATGCGGCTATATTTAAAGGAAAAGCGCAAATGCATATCGTGAATGTATTTTTGTACTTGTGGAAAAAGTATCGTCATAGAAAGTTCAACTTCGTTACATTTCCTTCCGCTCTCCAGTTTTAATCGTTAAGAGGAGTAATACATTCGATATTCCTAGAATCACTTCATACAATACTCTATAATTCCACATAATTCGCTAAATAATGCTGAAATTTTGATAAGTGACGATAAGTGACCTCGCTTTATATTTTCGTGATAATACCAATTCGAAATATCATTAAAATAATAATCGCGAGATGTAGGACGCTTTGTACATAAATCTAGCGAGGATTGAGATATTTACAAGAGGCAACTTTAATCAGCCCCCAAGCTTTTTGCTTAATTAATGAAACGATTAATTAATAATCGTTTCATAATTTTATGCAATTTAATGTGGAAATGATAAATTTATTAACGTGTAATTTTATTAACAACACAAGATAGCTTCGCTTCGTTTTTTGTCAATAATTTTAAAGAAGTTTTTTTGAACTTCATTGTAAAAAAAATTAAAATTTATTTTGTATATAATCATTTATCGATAATTAATCGTTGATGATCATTTATGTTCATTTTAAGGGGGAATTATCAAGGTATCTCGTCTGTGAAAAGAAAGTTATTTATTACGATCGTTTGTCTACGTCGATGGCTGATCAAAGGGGAGAGGGAATTGTAATTTCTACACGTCGGTTTACCGTATGATAAACGTCTTTCGGATGCGCGGATAGAGCCGTCGTATCGGCGCGTCGAATAACGTCGTTCTGCGTCTCATCGCGCGGACGATTATGCGCTTTTGAGAAACACACGTCCGCCTGTGACGCACCGCCGCACTGAAAATATATCGTTTGGCCCTCGGGGCGCGCGCCGGACGCATTTTACATTATGCCACACGTTCACGCGTGCCGAATCACGTCGTCGTCGAGTATAACGAGCTCTCTCGGCCAAGCTCTTAATGCGCAGCGTTTCTAAGGGAAGCGACGGATTACAACAAGGCTCTTTTCATATTCGAGTGACGTGACGTCACACTGTCAATTGGATAAAAAATTACCGACGACGTTTGACGACGGACCAGGAAGGTTGCATAATCGGAGCACAATGCAACCGTTGTAATCTAAATTGCTGCGTCATAACAATTTTCGGATTATATTTATTATAATGAATCGATCGACGCACGTGAATTTTCACGTGGTTATTTCGAATTATAAGACGATCTCTCTCTCTCTCTCTCTCTCTCTCTCTCTCCTTAGATCTCCTTCGTCCTGCCGTGACTTTATCCGTACCGAAGTCTTTGCGCACTGATGGATGAAGATAGCGGTCGTGGAGACCGTGGTCATCGGCCCTGTTTGTCGCCAGCAATTAACGATATGTGTCAATCCGCGAGGGTGCCCTCGCCTCGATTTGCCTTTATTCTCCGCTTGATAAACCCGACTTGAGCAAATACGCCTAATCGCATCGTTGTCGTTGCGATTAAACGGGACTAGGACTAGAAGTCGATTCCTGATAATCGCATTGGTATTGGCGGAAATATCAACTGACGCTCATATCTCTCGCTCGGTTACCTTCGCTTTGTTTACATTAGTCGATAAGGACTATCTGCGCGTGAATGAAAATCATGCGACTTTGTCGTTCGAGTCATTGCAATTGCGTATTCGGTTTTATTATTCTCCTTGCGCAAACATCTCTCGCGAAAATTCATGAAAAATACATGCGGCCGTCGCAATCATCATAAAACATTGAAGTTGCATCCGGCCGTTTGCGCGTGGAATGAAAGCGTAATATTCCTCCTCGATTGTAACCGATAAATAAGTTTCGTTCGCTAATGGCCGCGATCGATCGATTTTCATGGATTTCCTTTTTTTCTTCGGAAGAAATTTTTTTCCCAAACGAGGCCTCGCGTTTCCGAGAAGAGAGGTGACTTTGAAAATTGAAAGGCTAAAAATAGCGCTCCGCGCTCCTTCGAGTTTGGACGATCTTCAACAAGTCGTGCGCGTCATCCAGTGCTCGCTCGTTTCTATTGGCGCGCCTATTGACGCGCAAATAAATGTATAACCGTCGATCTAAATGAAAGTTCTCTTTCTTTTCATTTTCCGTCCCTCTCTCCGCTCCCTTGCAAGAAATCCGAGTACCTCGAAGAAATCGAGACGCGACGAAATCGCGTGAAATATGAGCCTCGCCGTGCCGTGCCGTGCCGTAACGTGACGTGTGTAACCATCGACGACACGCAGTCTCGAGACGCGACGAAGCGCACAGTTGAATGTGCCCGTAGAGTCAGCTGTAGCCGTCGAATACGTGACTGGCGATATTCCGCGCTCGGTACGTTTTTTTCCCGTGCCAGGCGCGCGAGGCGCTTTCGATCAACGCTAGCGCAACCCGAGATCTTTAACTCTGACGCTTAAATCACCCACTTAAATTAGCTGACATCTTTCGGCCGATTTAATTCTCGCTGAGAAAACGAAAATTGAGTACGGCTTGCGCAACGTTGCGTCGCGTCGCGTCGCGTCGGAGATGTCACGTCTTTTTTTCCATCCCCCCCCCCCCTCCCCACGGGGATATTCCGCGCGGATGACGAAAACCTTACCGACTCGAGCTGTGAAAGGCGGTCAATTTGTCGCCGTATCTGCGAGAGCAACAATTTTATTAACGTCGACGGTGTAAACTGCAAGCTCGTCCTCTTATAATTAATGCGCCGCGCGCATCTCCGCGCGCCTTCTCCTTGAAGTAAGAGCGCTCCTTATCCGTTAATTAACCTTGCCTTAGAGTGTTAACGATGCCCGGCGTACCGCGTTCGATTCCTTTTAAGCATCATTTATGACCACTGTGTTCCGAACGAGTCGACTTTAAGACCCCTTTTTTTTAAACGTCGTAAAGTAAGAATGTTATATATATATATATATATATATATATATATATATATATATATATATATTGATACGCGAGACGATTAAAGAGCGAGAAAAGAAATTACGAAAGTGGACTTGAACGACGTGGACTGAAAACTATGGCGATAGATAACATTTAAGAGAGCAACATTATAAACGCGATTACGTAAGTAGGTGTTCCGCACGCCGCGCGATCACGTCAGTTTTAATCTTTCCTTTTTTTTCCCCCCCTTTCCTCCTTCGTCCGCCTCTCGATGCCTTTTGCATCAGCGCACTCGAGCCGTACGTGATTGACAGAGTGGTGGCAGTTTAATTACACACACGAGGCACGTGCACTGCCACTGTACTTGAAATAATACCGGACGGTACATCCATCTGTTTCAAGAATTAATGGCAGTTCCTCCATCACGTTACGTCAGGACACCGAGCGTCGCGGCTTCGTGATTGTCCTTACGCGAACGCATCTATCTTCGCGCGGCGAAGCGTTATTACGGCAATCGCCGCTCTATCGTCGTTAAGGCGCTCACAATACGCGCCCGATCGTCTTTTTACCCTCGTTATTTCTTCGCTGTTGCATCGCATCCGGCGATGGAAATGCACCATCCGGCAATTACGACCGCGGTGTGAGCTCCTTAACAGAAATCAGGTCGTAATCTCAGCCTTCAAATCGAGCCGGTGCTTTTTTCTTTGCCTAAAGGCGTGATATCGCCCTTGATTTACTGAAGCGGAAGAGACTTTCCCGGCTCCAACGTGGAGCATTGAGAAAAGACTTCACGTCCATAATAATTTTTATTTATCAGAATTATCGAGAAGGTTATCGATCAATTTTATTTTATAATATGCAGTTACATAAACAGAATCTAATCTATATGTAATAATTTATACGTTTTATTTATATTTTTAATACATCTCTCTTTTCTAAATATATAGTGTTTACAAGTTTCTCTACAAAAATTTTATTTTACACAGTTCAATAATTAAGTAATTATGGATGAAAATATTATTTTCAATATTATCCATGTAGTTTTTTCGTTATTTTAAAAATTACGAAGAACAGCAACAGGGATTGAAGAGAAATTGTCGAACAAAGAATTGTCTCCGTTCCGTAATATTCAAGTGTGAATACTCTCTGCTCCTTACTGATCGTTGATGCGTAATTTGACTTTTCTGTGCAGTGTCAGCCAGCTGATGGAGGCGATCGAGAGGGAATGTGGCGTGGTAGCGGCGCATCAGGTGCTGCTCATGAGCGGAGGCGAGTGCTTGGAACCAAATGCACGTGTATGCTCCTACTCGGCTGGTACCGACACGAATCCAATCTATCTGTTCAGCAAGGCCGCCATTGAGAGCAGCCTTCCACCCACGCCGAGTATAGATTACGGTTCCGGTGAGTAGCCAGCTTCTTTTTCTTCACCGGCGAAACGTAGATGAAGATTTTTTTTTTAACGACACGCCAATATCGGCTTGCGTCGTTTAACGCAGGCCTTAATGCAGGCCGACGTACGATTACAATTAATCGAACTGCAGTTTTATCTCAGTGAGATTTCTACTTTTTTTTTTTTTTTTTTTTAACAAAACAAATGTCAGTACCATTATCTTTCGAAAGAAACGTGACGAGGGAAAAAAAATATCACCGCTCGCTACGACGCGTAAACGATGTGTTTTTGTAAGTTAATGGATTTATCTGTTGTAATCTATTGTAATCCTTGTACAGACGGCAATGTTTACAGTGGCATGTATCTCGAAATAAAACGGCTCTTTCCGTAGCACGATAAATTTGGCAACTCATTCGTAATGCCCGATAGCGTATCATTAGATTCTCACGGCTTAATCCTGCGTCAGCGTTGCGAACTCGGGTGATTAATTTCGACCACGAGGCGGAACATTTCGAGATGCCGTCACATTGACGTCGCGCGGTACGTTATCGGAGGAGCCGTGTCGGAAGATTAACGTGACGACGCCGATAACGATCCTTATCCTAATTTTCTCGGAGAGAAAAAAAGTCGGAAGTGACCGTGATCGACGATGAAATGTTCGTCGTCGGTTTGAGTTTTATGTTACAGAACGTCAAGCTCGGTTAATACACACACACACACACACACACACGTGAAAATACACACGTACATATCTCTTATCTTTCTTTTCGTATTATGATAAAAGTAAAGAAACGGCACGCCGTGCCGTCTCTCGAAATGGGTTCTCGTTCCCGTCCCGTTATCTTTAAACCCCTGAGAGTTTACTTAGGCTCGGTGATATGCGCGTTGTCCTATTTTATACTTTCTTTTAGAGTCACTCTCTTCTTTGTTTTGTCCCGTTAGATTGCCGCGTGTTCCCCGACTCGCTTCATTATCGCGCTCGTTCTCTCTTTCTCCCTGATCGTACGATCGAGGCGCGAGCTCGATGATTTAGCAGCACGCATACCTCTTGCGGTGAGTCGTGTTTCTCGAGCGTTTCGTGACTACGACCGCAAATCACACCCATCCGCGAAACCGATACGCACCGTACGACGCGAGCGATAGCGATTTAGTTAGCCATACATCGACACCGACGATTTTTCTCAAGAACAAGAACCTAAATATCAGCGGAATTTTCTTACGAATATCATATCGATAAACTTTCATCTTCCGTCTCGTTTGTTGAATTTATACAGCACTAAATTTAATTATGAATATGATATGCGCCATAAATTTTACGCATATCAAAATTTAATCGGTGATGGAAAATAGATTGGCTTTTCGGTGACCTTATAGTATTTTACTATAGAAAATGATCAGAGAAGAGAAGGAGGAATGAAAAAAAAATAATCGATTTACATAAAGGATTATGTAAGAGATGCAATTTTTATTAATTAAATTTTTATTTTTTTTTATGAATATTAATATTTGACGTAAATCTTTCTCAAGTGGTAATTTGAAATGTCTTGTTTTACATAATAGCATAAAGATCTATTCGACTGCAAATGTAACTTAATAAACGTACATTCTGCTGATTTTGTTTTTGCATTTTATTCGGCAGATCTATGTCTTTCTCTGTCTCTCTCTCTCTCTCTCTCTCTCTCTCTCTCTCTCTCTCTCGTAACGACCGCAGGTGTGGTAATTATATAAAAGGTGCTAGATTCATTCCAGTTAATTACACCTCCGGGCGCACTCGAGGTTTTCTCGTGCTAGCATGTCACGTCCAGCATGATAGTCTCTAACGTGAGTACAGGATAATAGGAGGTATGGGAAGGACTTGATTATTTATCCGGGACCCCGTTAGAGCCCGCTAATTGGCATCGGAATGTAGAACGGGGGCGCGTTATGCATCCGATATCATCTCCATGTCATCGTAAATCTCGCCGGGTCATAGACGTAGTCGTCGCGCAAATTTTGATCCGCCCGTTGTTTAACGAGCCTCGTGATCAACCGTTCGACCTGATTCTGTTATCTACGGGATAACCATCTGGCTCTCCATCCGCGCGCGCGCGCGCGTCCGAGCAATTGCATCTCGACGACGTGACATTGAGAGCGATCGAGTTCCCGTTGCATAGAACGCGAAACTAGGCCGCTCAGCATGCGGCGTGACGCTTTTCCGCAGAGTCGCAAAAATAGTCAATCTGTTGATGCTTCCCGAAGTCGTCGCGGCGAATACTCGAGGCAGCTTTAACTCGCCGCCGATTGCGGAGGCAACATCACGCGACGTATAGTCAAGCACACTCGGCTCTCCCGGAGAAACGAAATGAGACGTGCATTGAATTATGGCAGACTCTACCTCTACGGCTACGATTGAATTATACGGACGCGTACAGGCGAAGGTAACTCAAGTAGTGGGCATTTACGAGTCCACCAGTCTCACGGAACGAATGGATCCGAATCTCCATTACTGTAGCTTTGGATTGTCAATGTTGTCAGTCCTCGAGCGAATGCGCACATCAAATAACAGTGGATCGTTATATTCGCTTCTACTGGTTTCTAGAGGAGCGATAATACCGCGAAGCATTAAAAATACATCGCATGAAAAATACCGCGTTGTCTCGAGATCGACTTCGATTAGGATTAAATTAAGATCGGAATAGTCCTCCATCGGAAAGGTGAATTGGTTGTTGTTTTGGAGTTTCGCGAATAGAACGGAACGTTCGTATTTATCGGGAATCGAAGACACCGATGTGACGTTGGAATCGTCAGCTGATTAGGTAGAACGCTAGAGAGGATACCTTCGTCATTGATCGCGTGGAACGCAAACGTGACCGACGAAGTGCTTAACACTGGAGATATAACCGCGATGCTATTTCTTCTAGACGAATGATCGATTCCCAGCCCACGTTGAAACGAAGAAGACACTTTCATACTCTCGTTAATATTTTCAGCAACACGAATAGAATTTCTCTTCTTATTCGTCAATTCGCCACGATTGGATTTAAATAGTTCGAACGACGTTTTTTTCTTTCCATATCATTCCATACCAATTGATTCTGCGAACACGAAAAGCAAGCGAAATTGCATTCGCCACGAGACGATATCTTTGGCATCACGCGATATTTCATGAGATCTGACTATCGTCATCCCACCTTCGGCTTGCGATCATCGGTTTTGCACGAGATTGACCTTGATCAAAGTTTCATCGCGGACAAAAACGGTACTGGTAAACGGTTTTCCTCCTTCGCGTTATCATATAATTATTTCTGCCGAAAAATATTCTCATAGAATCTAAATCATGTGAAATCGGATAGGCAAACCGGCAAAAGACAAATGATAATATTTTACGTTATAGTTATAAGATATTTATAAGAAATTTATTTAGAATGTCATAATAGTGTAAGTCGATAAAATCGATATATATCCCGCTTTCGTCTCTCGTGCGTTTATGTTGTCGCACGTTACGTTGTACGAACGTTATTGGAACACCTACTTGCCTGATATCCATAAATACGTTCCTAAATATACATGCGTTGTAATTATCTGCCTGTGACGCGATAAGTCTTCCTCCTTCGAGAACCGCACGGCACGTAGTCTCGTTTTGCGATACGTAATATCGCGGCATTGGAAAAAAAATCATGTCGGCTATCGCGTATTCGCAAGGAGACACACACATTTGCCACCGAGTCGATGCGAAAACGGTAACGCTCGGCGAGATACGGCTTTAGATACGGAGTCAACGATCTTGACGGAAAATAGCACTGCAAATAGTACCGTTGGAGAAAATCGCTGACGATCAATGAGTAAAAGAGAGGTGTTAGCCCGTCGCGGGAAATTGCGCTACGTACGTATCGATGATGAACCCGCTGACAGAAAGTTTCGCAACATTGCACAAAACTTGCGGTAACGGCATTCGAAAGTAAACGGGCGATTTTCCGTGAAAATGTCGGTGACGTTAGCGTTTTGCATCATCTACATTTACATCTGCGCCTTGAAAGGACAGTTCGCGATCAGTTTGCAAAATTTACCTCGACGTGAGATTCCCCGGCCCCGAGATCAAAGTTAAACCCGAGTGCAACCCGCGTCGGGTCACCGTGACCCAGGCTATTACGTTTTTTCATCCTGTATACGCGCGCGTGTGCCAAGTGCATGTGCATATAAAGTCGATACCTCGTAGCTAGGGGTTCGTTAGGTTACTACACGGAGCGGTTTTTCATTCCTAACGCTTGACGAAACGAACAATGAGACAAAGACTTGCGGGAATATCGCTTATCTCGTTGCGCCGATGCCGCCTTGTGTTTTCTAAATTATTATTAAATTGTAACTGAAAAATTATCTCTCCGCAATACAGAAGCGAGTTTATCTATTATATTTCCAATTGAACATACTTCATCTCAAACGAAATATAAAGTTTAATAATTCGAAATTTGTCGCAGAGGACTCGTAAAATTCTACATTCTGTTTATTTATATAGTGAGAAAATTAATTGTCATGTACAGGACAATTTTCAGTCATGACATTGAATCAATCAACGACAATCAATCGTTCGTGTTGAGGGGATATCGTTAATGTAAAGAATTCGCGACTTGGTGGCGACTTAAGGACGAAATTGTTCAGGTAATAATCCGGGAATTGGCCGGAGCGATAAAGCACGGAACACGTCGGGGAACGTTCCCCGTTGGCCTGACTTCGACGAGAGGCGGTCGATGGAAACCTCCACCTCGGACACAGGATCGCGGAAAGCAATAATAGCGGACGCGCGTATATATGTACGCTCGTATATGTGCTCGTGCTGTATATGTGCTGCATGCATGCGGGGATTACGGTAATCGCGTACACATTGCTACATCGTGAGTATCAACGTTACTTCGGATACGCGCGCAATATATCACCGTCCGCATCCTATGCTGTCGTATAAAATAATTGGAAAAAAAAAAAAAAATGAAAGAAAGAAAGTAAAAGAATTTAGAGCAGATAACGCTAACCTCGATAACGAATGAAGCTGATATTAAGCTAAAATGTGTGTTGGCAAGGTTGACGTGTACGTATATTTTTAACTTTGACTACCAGCTTTCACGAGTGAAATAAATCAAAGGGTTATCTACGGTTGGCTGGAAATTTTTTTTTTTTTTTTTATGTATTTTGGATGTTTTTTTATGTATTCTGCAGATTCTTTTTCAGATAATTCTATGTGACTACTAAGTGGGTGACATATTGCGTTAGTTCATTTGCTTGTTGGACCCTCCGGTAGGCAAACATACGTGCAATCGACAGCGTCGGCTTATCAAAACGTTAGCATCGATATTACGAGATAGTCGAACATGTAACAAAAAGTTATACGTGTGTCCCGTTCAAAGCAGAATTAATAGGTATGATACACAGAGATCTTTGTACCGCCTGATCATTAGTGTCTGTTGCCGAGTAATTCCTGAATTAAATCGCATTTACGATTTAATTTTACACGATCGCCGAGCGTAGAGCGAGTTATTCTTCTACGATAAATTACGACTGGCGTACGTCAGCGTGAAGCTAACGTTGCTCTTCTTATTTCAGGTCATCTTGGTAAATTGATATTGAACTAACGTTAGTCGTGTCGAGTCGACACAGATTTAAAGGTCCAAATTGCGCGAACTGTAATTGCGAATAAATATTTAATAACCGCGCACGCGTCACTGCAGGGCTTTTGCCGTAATAACGCACGCGCGCGCAGCTGCTTCATCCCACAAAATGTAGCCCCCCCTCCCCGCCTCCCCCCCACGGTGCCGTGTGTGCGGAGCTGACATATATCTCTTGCAATTATGCAGCATCGAACGTGATACGCTGTAAAAATGAAATTTTTGCGCAACCATCGCCTCGGGGGATTTTTATTCGCGCTATTAAGGCGAAGGTTGTACATCAGGCGCATAGATCACACATAAATCAAATATCTCGTTAGGCGTTAAAGTGCACGCTTTTTTTCGAAGATGATCGCGATTTGATTGCCCGATCGAGGGGGGGGGGGGGGGAAGGGGTGGGCGGCGGCGGCGGCGGTGGCGGCGGTGAGCGCGACGCGAGAACGAGTTGAGTTCGTTTGATAAATACCTCGCAGCGAGGTGTGACCTGCTATTTTCATTTGCGTGTCGTAACCACGTTTTTTTTTTGCGTATGCGTGATTGTGTGAGTACGCAACGTAACGCGGCTACATTGTAGCCTGTAATGGTTCTTATTTCCCGCGTATTGCGACAGATCCTAAACCTACGCGTTTAGGAAGGCTTTCCACGTAACGTCGCGGCGAGTCTTTTGATGTCTCCGATTCGCGTGGTGTAATCATTATAATAGTTTGATAAGCACACTTCCCTTGCGGTCGACTCCGCTAAACTACTCGGCTGGAGTTGCGATGCGGAACGTCACCCGCGAGTAACACGATCGCGATCAGCTGATTATTTTACATGGATGATAGATCTTTCGACGAATTTAAGAAATCTTAAGATACTACCAATTTGCTAGTTGGCGATTAAATAAAGGAGCTCCTTTGTGTACTCGGGAAATAGATAACAAAGCATTCTCGTAATCGTTAAGAAATTGACTTAGAAATTGACTCAAATTAATATCTTTAATGCTTACATTTATTCTACATTTGTTTTTTTTCCTTCTTTTTTTTTTTTTTTTTACATAATTGGATTCGCGCATTATGTTCGCGCTTTTATGTTCGCTGTTTCACAGATTTATCTTCGTAACGAGCCGTTTTGTTAATTAAGGAAAAACTCGGTACGAAAGAAAATTAATACGTCCTTTTTGCCACGGTGTAGCGCGGGTGAAAGTTAAAGATCGGTTCGGTAGAACCTGCGAGAAGATTAGAAAAAATGAAAATAGACTTTCTTGTTGGTGGAACCACTCACTCACTTGGGGTGGAACATGGCTCGCAGCTCCATGGCGGTTGTTTCACTCGCGCGGGAACCCGGCAACGGGCGGTGCAACCATGCGATTTTCCGTGTATTGCTCGAGACCAGAGCACAGGCTGCAATTATCGTGTGAACGAGGCCGAGCCTCGCCGATGGTTTTGTTTCGTACTTTAATGGCGACTCTTTCGAGATTCCACGAAGCGCGCGCGAGAGTCATCCGGATCGTCATCGGTCGTGAATCGAGCGATGAGATTGATCCCAGATGGAGAGATATCGCGATTAAAATGATATAATAGAGAGAAAGAGAAAGGAAAAAAAAAAAAAAGAGAGGCAATTCCTTTGAGAGAACATTATTACCTCGCTTTCCGTGATCATGTTGTGGCTCGTACCGTTAAGCTTTTCGCAAAATGAAGGAAACGATTACCGGCAGGAAAGTGGAACGACATTAATATATATTTCCTCGTAAGCGCTACGCACTCACTGTATTTCACAGACTTCGCCATTTACTATTTAGGCTCGACCCCGAGTGCTCCTCGCTGAAACGCCCGGAGTGCCGTAAACGCACTCCGGCACTCCTTTAGATAACGACATTGTTGAAAGGAGAACGCGTTAAGTTGCGCGTTACGATACGACTCGAGATATATCCGAGAATAACAACAGTATACAAACAAATCGATGCTTTTATTCGTCCCGTGCATTAGCGTTTTCGAAAAGCGACTTCTATCGCGTCGGACCGTCGGACTCCTTTGTCCCGAACGACGCCGTCTGTCTAACGTGCCTTTAACACGATTTCTCCGCGCTTCAATTATATCAGCGTTTACTGCCTCTCGTAATTCCCCTGCGAGCCATCGCGTTCGATTTTTCTTTTTCGGCGCGTCCGCACCGCACCGCACCGCACCGCACCGCGCGTGCAATTACCGTGCGAATGAGGTCGTGGACTTAGCTGGTAGCCTTCGATGTTGCGGTCGCCGATGCAACTATGTCGATAGATAACGAGCGCCACATCGTAAAGGCACGGGATCTACTTCCCGATGCTCTCGCAAATAAGCGATTATTTCGTTCATTTGAACTGAAGCGTTTAAACTACCACTAGCGTTCGAGAGTCTGCCGAAGAAGCTGAAAGAAATCATTTTGTAAAAATCGAAGCCGAGTCGGATTTGTTTCTTACCTCCGAGATCTCCTCCCCGCATGGCGAAACGCATTTATAAAAATCATCCCGAAGTTGCGTCCCCAGTCTGATGCAGGTTTCCACGACCCTTGGAACTACGTGCAGTTACACGCAAACTTTCGTTCAGGCTCACTCTATAAAAGATACGATCGATGAAATGACGTGTACGGTATACCTGCATTAGACCTATAGACCTATAGTAAATATCTTATATCCGCTGTTTCCCTCAGTATCATATTTTTGTCTTAGACTCGAGAGCTCCCGTATTCCTTTTTTGTTTTATGACGATAATTGCGGAAGAAAGAGGAGAGGGTGGGAGAGAGAAAAAGATAGATAGATAGAGAGAGAGAGAAACTTTCAGATTAAAAATCTTCCATATGTAAAATGATGAAGATCGTTAGTTCAATAACCGGCAATGATTTACGCCACGTTATATTCCCCGGCTTGATACCGCTTGTCCGCGCTTTTTTCACAATAACGCTTATTGTCGCGAATAATCTTTCGCGACTCAATTATCTCCTCCGTGAAAGTTGAAGGAACGCCTCGGTAAGGAGCGGTGTGCGGTCGATCATGCACTCTCAAGTAGATTATGAACGAAGAAAAATATGTTTTTGCGCCCGCGCGCCACTCTCGTTTGCGACAAGTTCAGTTCTGTCAAACTTTTCCTCGAGAGATTATCGATTTGTTGTATCGCATAAAAAAAACGAGTGCGAGATAATAATAACAGTGCATATATTTAATTTTGCTGTATATAAATGAGGAGAGAAACGCGTTACAATTTCTAAATGTGCTCGTTGAATGCTGGAGAGACAGAAATAAAATGCCCATTATAAAATTACGCATGTAAATCATCGCAGTTCAGATTTATATAACAATAGTTACGTATTCGGCGGTAAAAAAGAAATCATTGGATTCTCGGTATGAATAATACAGGCGAGTGAAATCGTACGGAGTAAATCGTACGATACGTTATGGTCAAAGAGCGCATTGAGCATAATTTTTTTTTTTCCTAATCTTTTTAACATACCGTAAAACGAGCAACGCGTGCAGAAGAAAGATAAAAATGGGTATGTGTGTAAGAAATAATTATTGTTGTCCGGAGGGTTATCGTAAATCGGGACTTCCAGATTCGATAAAATGGGAATCCACTTTCTTAATCCATATATATATATATATATATATATATATATATATTATGCGTATACGTGTTTCGCAAGTAGAGCATCAGTGCAAGGAACCTCGATAAACAAACGTAACGATTACATCCGGTACACTTCTTCCTTCTCTGCGATTATTTGTCGACGACTTATCTGACTTTCGAATACGATTCACGCGTTGCGGCATTTTACATCTCTGATTCTTCGATCGCGCATAATGAAGATACACTTTATGCATTTGCAAAGCAGTCGGGTCATTCGGACAGCGGCGGTCTATAAAGATCGAGATCGAGATCTCACATTCATTATCGTCGTATGGAGCAGGCGTGATGGAATATGCAAGATATCCGTCTATAATACTTGTGCATCGACGTCTATAATACCCGCGCCACGTCACGGTTCTTTCCTCTGTTTCATTTATTTCTTCACCGTTCATTCTGATTTTCCTCAACCTCGCGCGTCGATCTTCCTCCCTTCGGCCCGAGGAGAGGGGCGGAGGGGGGCGGGGTGACCTCTCCTTTTTTTTCTCACGCACGCATGCACGCACAGATGAATTAATTAATTAAGAACATGACTGAGAAGCGCAATTCGCTTCTTGGATCTAGAATATGACGTAAGATTACCGAAGCGATGTGTGTCGCGGTAACCTTGAATTTTCATCGCGTGCCAAGATTACGTTCTCTTGCGAGCCGATCAATTATACACCTGCCACTTGCTTCGATCCCTGATCCGACGTGTGTATTATAGTTCTTATGCGATTGCGACGAGCTTTGTTAATTTTCACGTTGACATTATCCCCCGCGTGAATCTCGAATACTTTCTAGCTGCCTTTGTTAAATACGCTCGTAATACGATCGAACTTTAAATCCGCAGTTATTTGTCTTACGTGTCTCTCACTCGTGTCTCTGTCGGGTTAGTCGCGAAGTCGCCAAGCTGCACGAGAGAGTTTTCGGGCGCATGACAGGCACAAAACAATTACGCGTCGTTTTCTCGTCGCTTCCAGGCGTAGTATGCACGCGGCGATCGAAAGAGAACCACTTTGCTGAAGTTAGAATTGAGGTTGCACACGGGATAAACGTAACTTTCTCTAATATACATTCCTAGAGATATATCGTTGCCTTTTCCCCCGTAATGTTATACGTGTAATTTGTGCGGTGCGCAATTTTCGAAAGGAGGAAATTTACTGCAATTTCGTAACGCATATATATATATATATATACTTTTTTTTTTTTTCAGTACCATTACTAGATTTATCATTAGAAAAATGTGCCGTAGCTATTGATTACATTGTCATCTGCGGGATTGAGTGTTTATCTTGATTATTCTTTGTTTAGATGTCGACCTGCAGACACAGATCGACGCCTCGCTGGCGATGCCGGCCACCTACCAGACCCTTTGTGCACGTGCCCACCTGGCCCAGCAGTGTTGCGGCCTGGCGCGAGAGCAGACGAGGATCTGCGAGAGACTGGTTCACGATCAGCATCTCCAGCAGCAAGGCTGGGCCGCGGTAGTCGCAAACCTCGAGGATATCACACAAATGTTTCAGTCACGGGCCGAGCAGTTCCAACAAGCTTTCGTCCTGTACCTCGCCGAGAGGCAGCAGCATATGAAACTTCTCGACAAGTACGTTTCCTCTATCAATTCCACTTTCCATTGGAACGCACGAATGTCGTGGAGTTATATTCCTTTTTTTTTTTTTCCCCCTTTTAATAACGGTGAATTTAGTAGTTCGTTAACTTCTGCGGGAAATTTATAATGTAAACGTAAATAAAAATAGAGTTTCAGGAGAATTATAAATGGCATGTCGCGCCAGAGTTGCGTAACTTGCCCGTAAGTTAGTCAATAATTTATGAGTTCGACAATTTAATTGGCAAAATTGCACCGAACGAATAGAATGATTAATGCGGCAAGACTGGTGTTCTTTTGTAGATTTTACCACCGTCGTTGTTTGCGCAGTATAATTATTGAATAATAGTGAAAGTTTCGAATTAGCTGGCTTAGGATGTGCATTACGGATTATTAAACATATTTTTCGCAATGAATTACCAGCCAGCGTGGCAGCTACCGTAAATGTAATGCTGCTCTCAATAATTACTTTAATTACAATGGAATATAATTACCATTGAATCATGTTTTAATAATCGCAGCTTTGATTATCATATTTAATCGTGGCCACTTCAATTATCATTTGTTATACCGCTAATGAGTAATTGAATAATGGCACCACTAATTTTATCCAAAGATATGCGTGTCAAAGTTCATCGTAATATTCGCCAAATATAATCCGAAAACATTACTCGTTGTCCGATAATATTTTGTTCCGTAATAAATAACAAATTCTTTAGCCTGGAAGTAGAGGAAATCTTTAAATGTGTATGTTTTTAAATGTATATATTATATTAAATACCGAAGTTGTATGTGAAAAAAATAAATTTTTTTGCAGTTTTAGCGCGGATCTTGGTACTCTCGCAAAAATTCCAATTTTGCCGGCCTTGAGAGCTCAGGCCGAAGGTTTATTGAGTCCGGATGATCAACCGAGTCAGACTTCTGAGACCACGTCGGAGGATAGCGGGGAAGTGTTGAGTCTGCTTCGGTGGATCTCTGCGAAAGACAATCAGAGCAGCTTAGAGCAAGTGGCGTATCAATGCTCGCGTGGCTTGGAGCAGTTCGACGAACGATTGATGCAAGCCTTGAAAGCTGAAGTGAACGCAGCCATCGACAATGCTAACAAACAGGATATGAAGGAGATTAAGGGCCTAGGCGAGAGGCTGTTTGCCCTGGAACAGCTGATGGTACAGACTAAGAGGCTCGTTCACGAGCAGGGCGAGCTTGCTCAGGGCTTTCTTCAGAATCAAAATCGTGCGAGCAATTTAGGTGATGCGAGCGTTCTGCCAGATCTTTGCAATTCCCACCGGCGGCAGTTACTCGTCATGCTGCAGAATCACAATCAGTTGCGCGACATCCGCCGTAGATGTACCAAGGCGAAGGAGGAGCTCTCAGTGAATATCTATCATCGCCTGAAGTGGATTATGTACGTGGAGAACAAGATGGTGGAAGTGGGCAACAAGCTAATCATATATCACGAGAGTTTGAAGCGGTTGCGACGGCATCTGGATGTGCTCCAACAGATCCACTTGGCCCCGCAAATGTACCTAAGCGCCGTAGTAGAAGTTGTCAGAAGGCGTACCTTTTCGCAGGCTTTTCTCGTATGGGCGAGCAATTTGGCATGCCAGTTGTTGACTGTTCACAGCGAGGAGTTGGCGCGTAGGCGAGAATTTCAGAGTAAATTCGACGGTCACTTCTTGAATACTCTCTTCCCAGGTTTGGAGGATACGCCGCCGCCTTTTGCGACGCAAGCACCTTCTGTTTTTGATAATGGATTGCCTAAGGTAAGATCTACATGGAATTTTCTTAATCATAGAAATATATTTATATTTGCAATAATATATTTTCAATATTTAATTACAGCTGACCGCGGACGACATGGAGTCATTAAGATCACAGCTTCCAGACTTGGCGCTTTCGATCTCTACACCGGATTTGAGCAGCATCACGCAGTTTTTCTTATCCAAAAGTTTTACCGAAGGTAGCACCGATGGCAACAAGGAGAAGGATACGACATCTGTGAGCACCGATATTCCCGCGAAAGAACAAGAACGTACCAGAGCACCGTTGTTGTCCGACAGGTAAATTTTTAACTTGTTATTGTTCTTGCAAGTAAAAATTAATTACGCAAACTGCGTCCATCACGATGAATCGTATCGATTTTCAGGGGCGACTTCGAATCCGAAACCGACACGGAGGAGTTCGAGAAAATCGGTCAGGCCGGCGTGGACGCGACCAAGCCCGGCGTGTTCGACGGGGCGAAACAGAAACGGCAGAAGCAATTGGAGGTTGGTGCCTCTCGAAGCGTGTCCCCCGCTTCCTCGACCTCGACTAACGTCTCCCCGCTAAACTCGAAAGTCGCGGACCTAATGACGCGTTCGTCCACGTCAAGCGAACCCGGCTCTTTCCAATTTCCCAGCCTGTCCGCCACGAGCGAACGCCCGGTGCAGCTGAGTCCGCTGACCGAGTGCGTGGAGAACGGCGCCGCCGATTCCTCCAATTGCTTGCTCCGCAGCGGTGCAAGCGGTCTTTCGAACTATCGCGACGCCTTGCCGCTCGAGGAACAACATTCCCTCAGTCCGAATCCTCCTTCCCTGCCACGGTCCTCCGTCATGTGCGACGGCCAGCATCAGCAACATCAGCACCCGCTGTCTGGTAGCGGTGGTAGCAGTCCTTCCGTCGGCGTGGGTGCTACCGACTTCATGGGTACCGAGTTTTACATGGACGAGTCTCTGCCCAGCAGTCTCAGCGAACATCCCGCCGACGGTCAACATCAGGCTCTCGTGTCCCTCCTTCAGGTACTGGACGACTTACAGCTCGCTAACAGACATCTATCGTAGTCGTAGCCGTAAAACGTTCCGTAAAGTACCGCTTTTATCACTATTCATTATCTTCTAAAAATTAATATAACTTTCTCTTTCTTTTTCATTTTTATCTTCTTTCCTATTATCCTCCCGCATCGAAATGTTGAAAGTGTTGCTCGATATTTCGTGAAATGTACTAGTAGTTGATTCGCTCTTCTTTTTTGTGATTTCTAGGTACTTGTATTGTTTATATTCGTTAATGAATTATTAGAATTGTATATGCAAACTAGATCTCGTGAAACGTGGGTATGTATTACTGCTTCACTTATGTTTCGCAATTGCTCGAACTAATCTGAACCGATTTTGTTGCGCTCTCTGATTTCTTTATTGCTTGCACAAATACAATGGCACCCAATAATAGATGCGCGTGCGTTGAGCACGTGCATACATGCGCGTGTGCGTATATATTTATGCGCGCATCTTGATTTTTTACAGGATAGCTGGCGTCGCACTCGTTTCCTAATCCCACACGTTCCTTCAGAACCTATTGAACTCATCCACATGATTGCTTTCACAAAAAAAAAAAAACATTCGTTCTAAATTAAAATGGTTGCAATTATGCGTACCGCACAAATCGGACATTCAAAATTAAGAGAGTGGAATTTCCCTTAACTAATCTCTCCTTGACGAATTCTCCTTGACTACTTCACAAAGTCGAGGACAATTCGTTTCACAAGTTTCAAATTTTGGAATACTCATCGGGATATCTCTGGTGCTCGCGATTTCAGGAGAATCTTGGTAATACGCGCGAAGAAGTGGAAAGATTGAGATCCATTCTGAAGACTATGAAGACGGTTGTATGCGAGGAGCTTAGTTCTGTTCGAAATGAATTGGCGATTCTGCGCGATCGATCTCACGAGGATAAAAGCGGCCTCGTCGAAATGACGGAACGTGTACGGGTAGCATTATCCCTGCATTCGCGGGAATATGATCGACGTCTTCAAGAGCGCGAGCAGGAACTGACGATTGAGCATGAATACGAGATAGCGGATGTTAAGAAGCTGATGCAGAATCGCGAAGAGGAGATCTGCACGCTCAAACGTAATCTTCTGGAAAAGGAGACTGAGTTGGCGGAACACGAGCGATTGGTCGCCACGATGCATCAAAAGTTGGAGGATGAGCAGATCGAGAGGAGGAACTTACAAACTCGTTTACACCAGCAACTCGAGGACTATTCGAGAATACTAGAGCAAGCGCGCATAGACAAGGAGGAGGCTGTGAAAAAGACGAATGACGAGAGATTCCTCGAGATCACCTCTCTGACAAATTCTTTGACGCAATGTCAGAAACGAATTCAAGAGCTGGAAGAGAATCTGGCGACTGCGCGCAACGATCAAGAGAGAATGGTGAAAGAGGCGACCGATAAGCTGCAGATAGAATATAAGACGGAGTTGGAAACTATTCGAAGCCGTTTTAAACTTATGGCTGCTTCTACCATGGAAAGAAGTCCTAGCGACTCTAGTCTAGAGAAGATTGAGGTAAATAAGTCTGCCGATATCTTTACATTTTTATTGAAAATTAAGTGGAGAAAATATTAATTTTATTCTTTTCAGCGGACGGATGTTATCGAGCTTGCGAATCACGAGGCGATTTTGGCGCAAGCAAGAGAAGATATGAAAATTGAGAATGCCATGGCAGTTCGTACCGCTATCGAGAAAGAGAGGGCTGACTGCATGGCGAAATTGGATAACGAATTAAGATTGGCGAAGGAAGTAGTCGAAGAGAAAAATAGAGAGATAGAGATATATAGAGTGAGAACGGCCGTACTTATCGAACAGGGCAAGCGTTATAAGAACATGATAGATCGATTAATTGGAGAATTCGAATTGAAATCGGAGATACAGCAAACCTTGACGGAGAAGGTATTGTATCATAAATATCTATCAAAGAAAGATCTTTAGATCATTGTATATTTTCATTTATTGTCTGCTATATATGTTTTTATTTTTTATAATTATATATTTTTTTTGGTCTATACATAGATGAAAAATCTTGAAGCGGATAAGGCATGGTTGGAGAGTAAAGAAGCCGCAGAGAAGACAATGCGAACGGTCTTAGAACAAAACGAAGATATTGGATATTCTGTCGAATCTGGAGTACACAAAGATTTGAGTTACGATCGGTTGGATGCTGCTCAAAGTGAACTGGAGGATGTCTTTAAGGATTTGGAATCTGAAAAATACGAAGTTGAAGTTTCAGAATCGAAAAAGGTGCGATTGGAGGCTGACGACGATGATCTAGCTCGGCTGTCGAGGCGACTTGAATCTCTTGAGAACGATAATAAGCGATTGTCTTGCGAATTAAATTCGATACGCGCGAGTAAAGTAGCGGCCGAAGCAAAAGTGGAGGCATTAATGACGGATAAAATTCGTTTGGAAATCGAATTGCTGAAGGAACGAACCAAAAGGTTTAGTACCGAATCGATGCCATCGGAGAGCCGTGATAAGGACATGAACGCGTCGGTTGCGGTAGTTTCCGATGCCAACTCAAGTCGGGACGCGGCTACGAGCCCGGAACCGAGTCGACGATCATCTTCCAAATCGATATGCTTCCACCCTTCCCTTCCCTCGTACATACATAAGAAAGTCGCAGAAAAAGTGGCGAAGATGGTGCAACAAGGGATCATCACTGTCACCAGTTGCAATCCAGGCGATGTGGTACTTGTAGTTTGGGATGGTATGCACAACAATTACGCAGTGTACCAAGAATCTTCGACTTTTTATTTTCTTCATTCGGACTACATAGACGCACTGGATGTGGGGGTGAAGCCGAGCGTCTATCGGAAATGCATTCTCGCTGAAGTGATTGATAAAGAATATTGCCACGCGAGGAAGGTAAGATTATTGTTGTAGATTGATTATCGATGTAGAACTGAATTTATAATATCAAATGGCATATTCGCTGCAACAAAGAAGGAAATATAATTTTGTCATTCTCTTTCTAGCAGGAAAATCGGTATCATGTTCCGCGTGGTACGAAATTCTACAGAGTGCGCGCTAAACCACGAGATTCACGCGCGCTGACCGACGACACAGGTTCAATGTCGAAGAGTCAACTACCGTAATTTTACGTTCAGACTATAAATGTCGAGAATCCCTTGATTTTTGCCTAGTACAAGCGCTGTGATCGAGGGTTTGCGTCGGCAGGCCGCATTCGTTAAGGGATCAGCGACCCGGAACGCAAATCCCGAAATTACGTCTCCGCAACCATCCGGAAACCTCGGATCTAGGCCAAAACCTGCCAGAGCCTCTAGACGCATCCTTGATACCAATGAACGCTGGGGGGGTGATCCACGGAAAGAGGTATGCGCAAGTTGGGTAACATGAAATGAGACGGAAGGATGCGCCGGCGTTTTATTGTGATATAAGTAATTTTTAAACGAGTGAAACATATTTGTCGAATGCTGTGGTTAGCTGTGAAGCGTAACGATATTTGTATTCTTCGACTTTTCTTTTTTCATAAATGAAAAAAAAAAACAAAGGGATGTGAGTGTCGTCAACGATTCTCTCTTTCAATAATTCGATAGGCTGACCAGTGTGCGTGAGAGAGAGAGAGAGAGAGAGAGAGAGAGAGAGAGAGAGAGAGAGAGAGATTGTTCAACTTTAATATTATGCGGGAAGATGAAAGCAGGCACCATTAGATAATACGCGTTCTTCTTCCCGCATTCCGATAATTATGTTTGCATTGTGTGAAACAAGAAGACATAGATATAGATAAGTTTTACAAAATCGATATTGAAAATGTGCGATTGATATGATTAGACATATATAATTATATATCTATAGAGTCGCACATTATAAGTTATTTATAATTATATATTATATATATAAGGAGTGATATATATGTATATAATTATATTGTACTATACACACACACACACACACATACGCGCGCGCGCGTACACACACACACACACACACATACACGATTGTACGAGGCGTACAATATCTATGTACAAAAATCTCATGGGTCCTAAAGATTTTGGGGCTAAGATTTTGTAAACTGTCTCGTGAATGTGTTGTGCAATTTCGTAAATATACCTAATACGTCGGATTATTTATACGAAGAGATTGTACTATACGACATATTTCTGACGAGTCTCTTTTGACAATGCCTTGCGTATTTTTTGTCGCAACTGGTCCTTTCACTTCTCACATATATTTTCGAGCACATATCTTCATTTTCCTCCTCTCTTGATGCTCTTCGCAATCTCTTTCTAGCGAGATCAAGAGATAGATAAACGTAAAAGTCAGTGTTTCGTTCGATTTCGGTATGAGTGGGACAAAGACTACCGTTCAGTCTACTTCGTATACAATTTTCAAACGTTAGTTTAAGCGATGCCCATTTGGAGAGTTGACTCCGATAGAGAGGCGTATACTCCGCGTAGGAAGAATTTTATAAATGTCCACGTACATATGTATATATATATATATATATATATATATATATATATATATATATATATATAAATATAAATATATATCTCTTTCTATTATTTGACTGGATCCATGCCATGTGGCTTACCGCCACACAAAAGAGCCGCTCGCATGGATCACTGATAAGCTCCTTTAGTTGCAGCATCGTATATCATTAAACATTACTATTATCATTTCTCGCGTAAACACTCGTAGTACAGTACAATAGCTGTGATTGTTAGCTTCATGTTCTCACTTCTACTTAGTCACTTCTACTTAATTAAACTTAATTCCTCGCGGTGTCAAGCGACGGTCAGTTCTTTGCTCGATCGAGGATAACGGACGCAGATGTAAGTAGAATCCTTATTCCTTTTATAAAAAAAACAGAAAAAAAGATTGCGCAAAAAAAAAAAATCCTCGGTTCTTCGAAGGGCGAACGATCGTCGTTTGTACGCGAATCTATATTTCGAATTGGTGCAAACACGGAACGCCGATGAAAGGCGGTTTGCAAAATATGCTGATACGTAAGATAAATCGCTTGGTAGTATATTAAGCTACCTCGGGCTCTTCTCGAGGAAACGACACGTTCGCTTTTGGCGTACCGCGAAGAAGTAGTAGCTTGTAATTACCCTTTTGTCTTCTCGAAACGCATACACCGCACGCGTACACCGCACATACACATACACATGCACACGCGCGCAAAACGATTGAGGATCCTTAACACGGAGGATCCCGGAGGACGAACGGAGACATTAAGCTTCCCTCCTCTCTTTCAGAAACGTCATTCCTCTCTTTGTCATTGTCGTCGTCATCGTTTGCCGCGCGAAATCGCATACGGGGAGAAAGGACTCGCATACATCGAACTAACGCGACCGCCGAATAAAGAAGCGATGACAATAGTTAACGCGTTTTACTGCCGTCACGACGACGAAATGTTATTCAATTCGAATCACCGAATCGAATCTCCGTATGCGATTTCCTTTCATTCACGGTTGCATCTACGGTTCCTACTAGACCAAACCTTTTCGTGTAGGTTCGATAGCGCCAGGGAAGCTCGATGCACCGAAATCATCCAGGCAGCACGCGAGACTAAATATCACGTTGCTTCGAATTGAATATTTTTTCGAATATAAGCTCGCTTACTCTCACATTTGAATAATCGCTCTCTTGTTTTAGATATATTTATAAATTCGCAACACCAACGGTGCGACTATTCAAAATACGAGAATGATTCTGTTCATTGCGTACGTTTGGAAGTAGATGACGTTTCATCGATCGTTGCAAGAAAAAAAGGAACAAAGTGCGGTCGCACATGTATGCAATTCGCGTCTATGTTATACTTCCAAAAAGCTAAGTCATTAAGATTGTATAATCTTCAGATTAATTTAGATTAATTTAGATAAGATGATTGAAAAGTGGAACTTTTTGAAAGGATACTCATCACTTTGGAAGGCAAAGCGGTCCATCGTTGTAAATGTGTGTAGATAGATGTTTGTATGCGATAATGATTTACACTTAATTTGCAGCTCATGGTTTGGCAAGAAAAACATTAAACCACGAAGTCGAGTAGCGGTCATTCGACGTTGCTGTTTATGTTTTTCAATCTACTGTGTATCTTCAAGATAATTTGTCGCACCATGTCGCACAGGATAAAGCGCGTGGCAGTGCTTTAAAGCTCCTAATTATCTCTAACTCCAATTTTTCATTTTTGGAAGATACGCTAACGAACTATTTGTCGCTCGAAATACTTTTCTCGAAGATAGATCTATGCGCAACTGCATCTCTGCCTCTGAGTTCGATTTAATTAAGTCGAGAAAGAAAATTTTTTTTCCAATGGAAAGATAGCGTTCACGATTATCGAGATCGAATTTTTAAAAGAATAAGTATGAGATAAAGAGGCGCTTGATATTATAATAATATAATAATTTCTAACTTAGCGAGGAATTTTGCGTTTTTTAGTGCCTAAATATGTAGTAGTAGCAAGGCTCCAACTTTGGCTAAGATTTCTTAACGAGTAAATTTGTAAATTAAGTATTTTGGACATTAAATTATAGGCCATAATATAGGCAACTGATTTGGCAGTAAAAATTATAAGAATAAAATATCGAGATCTTAATTTTTCCCTTGATTTTCAATTAATCAAGTAGGTTTTTTTATTTTTTTATTTTTATTTTTTTTTATTGAACTAGATTAAATTGGCAAAGGACTGCGAATGTATGTGTATGCATTAGGTGAGAGTATTTGTCTTTTATCGAATCTGTAATCGAATATGGAAAGAAACAGTTTTGTTAGAATATTTAAAAATTTGGCCAGAAATTATCTGAAAATAATTTTGTTGCGTCATCAAAATATGTATTACACGTTCAAATTGATTGCTAGAATATAAAAAATTTTGCAGTATTATCATTATGATTCTTGGAAGCGTCCTACATAATAATTTTAATGTATTAAATTAGTTCTGCGATTTGTACCAAATTTTTAAATATTTCAACAAAGTCGTTCTTTCGTAATTTTAAAAGAATCAAACAACGGCGCACGATCGGTCGTCGGTCGAGGCGACAATGCGATCGTTTTGATCGATTTTAAGGGATTACGTAACTATTGTGACTCTGTGCGCATGGTGCAATCTAGAAAATCAGTTTCAGCGGTTTGTCGCCATGTCGTCGAGAGCAAAGCCATCCTATTTCTATCTCTCTATCGCGCAGATCTACGATTCTCAAAGGGAATCGTTGAAGTCCCGTCAGCACGCGCCTTCATCTCTCTTTCTCCTTTCCCTAGCATCTTTCCCTCTTGATGCTGCATCATCTGAGGGATTTCCTGGCCAGCCTGCGATCGCGTGGACGTGTTTCGCATCCGTTCCGTTCGTGTGTCCTGTTACGTTCGCCACTCTCGCGAGCACTCGCGAGAACTCTTTCATAAGAGATAAATAAGGAAGATCGCGCATGTGTAATCGAGAAAGTAACGCATAGGCATAATATAATAATAATAATAATAATAATAATAGTAATAATATTGCATAACATACATAACAATTGTGATCGTGAGAGTATCTGTTACGAATAAATCAGTTGCAAATAAATAATGTGACCTTTTTCCAAGCTATGTCGACTCTGCTTCTCTCAATCCGTTCCGTTCCGATACTTCCAATTCTCGAGACGTTACGTTAAGTCGAAAAAATATTTATAGCGAATGTATTAAACCGGCGGTAAAGAAGTCGTTATATTTTTGAAAATTGATAACAATTTTCGAAAAATTGATAACAAAATCAAAGTAAAATTACTACCATAGATACTCAGTAGATTCTTCTCAAGAAAAATTTTTCAATCTTTTTCAAAAAGCTTCATTTCCTAATATTATTCAATGCTGCAAAGTTGAAAAAAACGATCGATCGATCGATCTTTTGTGTTTAAAATTAATGAATTGATTACAAATAAATGAACAAGTCCGTCGATTTGGAGAGAAAGTGCAACACTATCTTATATTTATTTATATAATACAAATGAGTAGAGCGGCGGTGGGAATGTTTCTCTAATGGTGAGGAATGTAGCTGTGCGAGTCCTGGGGGCAACCCGGCAGCAAGTTCGACGTCTCCTCGTCCGCGGAGCTGCACAGCATCCCGACTAGCGTGTAATCGACGAAAGGCGGCAGATCCAGATCGTTAGCGGCCGGATCGCCGTAGTTGTTGACGGTCCCGTGTACCGGGCCGGTGCTCATCACCTGCGGCACCCGCTCCAGAATCTCGCAGGTATAATGGCAACGTTCGTTGTTGGGATAGAAGAAGGATTCGGGACTGTTCCGGGATTGAATCGACGTTTCCGCCACGCCGGAGTTGTGGAACAGCCTCTCCGCGGTTTCCGGCGTTTCCTGATTACCGTAACCGCCCTGGAGCCTCTCGTCCAGATTGGTCCGCGTCGAGTTCTGGTGAACGACGCGATTGTGCGGCTGATTCTTAATGTCGCCATGCTCGAACATCTGGTGATAACCGTCGAAGGGATACGGTTTGTTCTCGGGACTGCAGTTGCGTCGCGCTGCCTCTTGAAGATCCTCATTCTTGGGTCTCTGGTAGAGACCGTATTCCGTTCTGCTCACCATCGGGGGCTGGCAGCTGTTTTTATAGCATTCGACTTCTCTACGCGAGGGCAAAAGATCCTCTTCCTTGACCTCGAAGTTCTCCAAGTGTAATCTGTTGTCTTGTTGATTGTTCTGAGGCCAATAGGACTGCTCGTGTTCGTCCTTCACGCTTCCCTCGATAAAACCCTTCTGACTCTGCGATCGGGGATAATTCTGGTAGCTCAGCACGTCGTTCGCTGGCTGATTCTGATTTTTTTCTTGGACATAAGGATGCATCGTCCTTCTGGAAGAGAAGCCATTGGAAATCTTTTCGGGTTCAAAGCTGGCGAAATGGAGCCTTTCGTCCTGAGGCAGACTCAAATGACTACTGCTGGAGTCTTCGCTAAGGAATTGATTCCAGTAACTTTGATCTTGGCTTTGTTGTTTCATCTCATATTTGATCGTGCCGCTGCCGAGATCAAGCAACGTCGGTGGCGAGCGAGCCACGTCTTGTGGATTTGCAGAGAAATCTGGCCTCAAAGGTTGATCCAGTTGAAAAATCTCTTCCGGTTGAAAGAGGTCACCCGTGAAGGGTGGAAAGTCGCCGTAAGACGCCTCCTGAGGAATTTGATTTGGCAAACAATAGCCGGCAGTATTTTCCTGCGGTGGAACGTCCTGTAGCCAATAAGGTCCATCCGTAGGTGGTAGCTGTTGGGGATATATCGTCGTTTGATGATGATGAGACTGTGAATATGATGGTACGTTTGTCTGCAGTGAGCACATACATTCGAAGGGCGGACACGAACATGAATATCCTGCAATTTTATTATTTCAAATTTACCATTAATATTAAAAATTATAATAATAATAATATATAATTCGCGGTTAACTCACATTAATAAAAAAACGATGTTTTTCTCGTTAATTTCATAAGTCAAAAATCGAAATTCTATTAGAATTTAATGCATTTTATGCGTTTTATCTTGAAATATACGAATCGAAATATTATTCGAGATAAATTGAGTAACAGAAATCACATTGCATTTATTTTGTTACGATATCTTATTCAAAGTACGCGGTAACACAACATTTAAAGTTAACTAATTACAGGCCGGCATGATAATTTAATTTTGATAAGGGCGAATTAGAAAATCATATAGTTTGACTAATTTTAGACAGCAACGGAATTTTCGTAATAACGAAATTTTAATTTGAGGCCAAGTTACAAAAATATTAATCTCTGGTCGTCAGATTCTCAACTTTACTTCACGCGCCTGTAGTCGCGTTGCCGACAGTATCCGCTCGCTAGCGCCATCTGATTTTCGCGATTGTTACCTTGCGGTCGAACAACAGCGCACAGCGCGCGTTCTCTCGCAGTTTTCTCGTTTTCCGTATATTGTGAGTGAACCGATTAATGGCGTCTAATATACGTTTCGTAATAACGTAATAACAATAGGTAAGAGAATAACGGTAACCTTTATCGGAGATCAATGGAGGTGGCTGTGTCGTTCTCGACGGTTGCTCGAACGTGTCTGCGCTTGGTCTCTTGGTTCCTCTCAGTGACATCAACTGCAACAAACATGCATTCGATATGATTCCCTCATCAAACATGGCTATTTATTAATCGCAGGAAGGCGCGGCCACAGGACGAATTAGGAATTCGATTGATCTCTTCGTTGCGGTGAGTGATTTTTCTTCACTAACAGCTAAATTAAATAATCAGCCACTTTTTTAATTATTATCGATACTCGAACGGAGGAAGAAATTAAATCTGTATTGGTTTAATTAATTTTTTCGGAGTTACGATAAGAGGATGGGAAGAAGAATCGATTCGCGAGCTAATTATGTGGCAATACGAAATCTCGAATTACCTTGGAGCCCAGGGCGGCCTCTCTCGCTAAAAGCACCGCCAGCCCTCTAACCCGCCTGCCGGCGCCCACGCTTCTTCGCGCCTCCGACGTAGACTTCGCTTCCGGCCGCGGGTGATCGTGCTGGCCCTTGGCCTGGAAGAAAATCGCGTGCTCCGTGTGCCGCCAAAAGTGCGTCACGGGATAACCGCAATGACCGCGACAGGACAATATCTCCAGGCGACCGGTGCATTGTCTATTGGGGCACGGTTTGCCCTGCTGCTTCTTTCTCGCCTGCGAACAAGATACGCAGTTAAATGTGAGAAAAACATCCGACAAATTCTCTATCGGACTCTTGATCGTTTTTTTTTTTTTTTTTTTTTTTTTTTTATTCAGAAAATTATCTTAAGATCTGTAGAAAATGAATAGAACTTTTTCTCTCTCGATTATTCATCCGCGCGATGAGGCATGATGACGCGACGACGCGACGACTCGTCGTCGCAGGGTGAACACGGCGACGGAATTTTGTTGCGTCGCGAAACGCAACGCCGAACGGGAATGCCGGCGAACGCGTGCGACTATCGGACGGGCGCAATTTACATTTATTATCGGGCCGAGATTTATGTTTATCGTGCCGTTATGCGCTTCGCTCACCTTATCGCAGATCGCCGGTCGGAGGTGAACCCTACCACCGCCAGGCAGTATGCACTCCTGCGAGCACACGAGAACGCCCAGGCAACTCTTCTTCAAAATGCTCACATTGTGATTGTTGGTGTTCCTCATCGCCCAACCGGAGGCATGCCTCCTCGCTTCCTCGCAATCCGGCCCGTAGACTCTCCTTACGTGTCCGTCCGCCCATTCGCACCAGGGATCATATTCCACTACCTGAAGCAAAATTCTATCCTTGAGACGCGACTTAAATCCCTTTCGAGGGATTTCATAAGCGTCGTGCTGGAAAAATCGGTATCTCGTCTCGTCGCGGCGCGAGAGGGGAAAACTTACCCTCGGAACGTTCGAATCGTTTATGTCCCATTCCTGATGAGGGTGATGTTGCTGCTGGTTGCCGGCGACAGTCGCTGACATCGTCGGCGACCCCACGCGACTCCTGCAAAAGAAAAGAAAAAAAAAACAAATTCGTATCTCGGTTTCATAGATTCTTCAGATTTCTATATCACATAAAGATCTTTTTGATCAAATCATCCTTATATCGCGAGTCCGATTTTATTGCGGTCGAGAATAGACCTCGAGACCTCGCAATCGCCCGGAATCGAATCCAGGGACTAATTTAATGTTACGCAATCGTGCGATCGTGCCACGAGTCCGGCAGTCTGTGGGATAAAATCCCGATTTATGGTGCATACCCGGCCGGTACCTCGCGCGATACTTATGGGAGTTCGTGGGTGGTACGGCGCGACGTGGAGCACGTCCAGCCGTCTCTTTCCGGAATTCTTGCATCCGATTGCGTATTGCGATCGGGACGAGGTGCAAAAGATCGATCCCCGATAGCTCGTAGCTACCCTCGAAATTTCTGTACGACGGTGTACCGTGTGCTCGCGGTACTTTATTTTATCTTCGTCGGTGATCGAGCACTCGACGCGTCCGAGGCGCTCGATGAAAGATACGCGAATTTATTAATTACGTCGCGAATGATGACGTCAATATTAACGTCGCGATGATGACGTTTCGCGATCCATTGGCAAATCCTGGATCCTACCGCTTCGCCTTTACTCATTTACGCGCGACACGATCGATTTCACGTGAGCTTTTTTTACTTCAGACGTCAGTTGACAAAAAAATCTGCGGAGAGGTTCGTGCGAAAGTGCGCGACATTCGATTAATTCGTCCCGTCGTGCGTGTTAACAAGGACGAACTTATGGCTAATCTTTTGCGCCCCCGATGGTTCTCTCGCGGCCGAGCCTCTCTCGCGGCGCCGAGCGGCGCGCGAGAAACGCTTGTACGTAAATCCTCTTATAAGTGTATCTCTTCTGCGTCAGCTCGCAAACCAGCTCCTGCCTTTCCCCCGTTGACATTAAAGTCCGCGCTTATGATCTGTGGCGGCATTACGGTATGCGAGGTACTCTTCTCGCCGTCGAGTTGCAGTCGAGTGTGCAACGATCTCCCCGATCGTATATCACGCCTCGAATAGATTTTTCGCAGAGTTGTGATCTCTGCGAAGAGAGAGAGAGAGAGAGAGAGAGAGAGAGAGAGAGAGAGAGAGAGAGAGAGAGAGAGATCCTCTGCTGAGAGGGCATAGGACATGCGCGATTAATGAGTAATCGAGGGATTTTCGTAATAGATCCGAAAGGAATCCGAGGTCGGATAACTTTCGTCGTCTTCTCGCGGGGGGGGGGGAGGAGGGGGGGAATTATTTATCGCGCTCTCATAACGCCGCGCGAGGATTTCGCGCGAATAAAGTAATTCGGCCGACATCTTGAACATTCTCGTCTCTTTACTAATTTGGGCTAACTTATCGCGGACGGACTTGTGTATATATATATATATATATATATATATATATCCGCCAACTGGAATTTACTTGTCGCGCGTATGCTCGTCGCATTTCGAAAGGGTTTCCGCACCTTCTACGGTGCTCGCACAGCGTTACGCGTTAGGTGCGTTACAGGTTACACGCGTCGTTTCCGTCGGTTTTATCGAGTCGCGCGCTCGTTGCCGGACGTTTACGATCCTGGAACACCTACTCGAGAACGCTTCATCGCTCGTGGGTCCCGTCCTCAACGGCACGGCACGGACCACCGCGTGAAACCTCTCCTCACGCTGGACATGATCGCTGCCGAGGAGCCGCGACTCCGATTGCCGCCGATCGTGTGAAGCGTGCACGTTCACGTCCCTCGGTTCGGACGTGCGAGCATTTATTGCCTGGATATATTTCGCCTGGATTTCCGATGCCGATCGGCCGTGTCGTTGTCATCGTAGCCATCGTAGAAACGACCGGCGGAATGACTTCTTCCGTCATTCGCACCACGCGTGTTACATACGTTTCGATATCAATTCCCACATGTTGTTACAGTGAGACAGTGACGGTGAATTTCAAAGAATGTTTAAGATTTTAGTTATTAGAGTAGAAAAAAGTTATCGTAGAAAAATTTTTTTCGCGACAGCAACATACCGCGAGTAGAGGGAACGACTCTTTTGTCGTTCCACGCCAGACGATAAATTCTGCCATTCGAAATTTCTTTCTCGATGTTCTTGTTACGCGTTAAGCGAGAAGAAGCAAACGTGCGAGGCATGTTTACTATACGTTACATATATATATACTCAACGCTTCTCTCTCTCTTTCTCCGTTCTTTCCGTGGAAACGGCGAGGGTAGAATTGAGTTGGGGAGACACGAGGGAGGGAGGGAGGGAGGGAGGGTGAGGAAACAGTGTTAACGGAGAAAAGAGTCAGCTTAGGTGAATGATTGCCCGGATCGGTGATAAAGTCATCGCCTTTAGCACCAAGTAAGATGATACATCGGCGGACGATGCTGCGCTGAGATTGTCCGCAGCCGAAGACGTACGCGCGCGCGCGCGTGAACACACGCGTGCATCCCGTGCACTGTCACATTCGTGAGAGAGAAATTCGTGTATATACGGAAAGAAGCGAAAGGGAGAGAGGACGTCTCGGTGGTGTGGGTGCGCGTTCAGAATTTCAGATATTAAGGTAGATACGCGCCGCGACAAGGCCACTAAAATATCACGAAGGGCACACCGTGAAAAGGAAGAAATTTCTCGCTCTGTCCTCGTTTCTTCCTATTTCCTTCTTTACCTCTCTCTCTCTCTCTCTCTCTCTCTCTCTCTCTCTCGCTCGCTCGCTCGCTCGCTCGCTCGCTCGCTTCGTTCTTCCCTCGACTCTCTCCTGATTTCTCTCTCATTTTCTCCTCCTTCCCTCTTCTCCTCTCATCCTTGTTCGTTACTGTCCGCGGTGTCTGTGCCACGTAGTTGGTCTACGTCTGGATCTCTCCGCGAGATTAGCCCGCGAGTTAATCTCGCACCTCTAAACAAGTTAATTCCTCGCGCTTTTGATTCGAGTTACCGTTCGTTCATCCGGAAACACCGATAGCCGTGTAGCTATGTTACCCATATCGTAACTTTACGCTTTGTTCGTCGGTATTAATTTTCAGGCTATAATTAATATTTTATTGGATTTTAGCGCGTTGCAATTCCTGCTTGAGAGAAAGTGGAAATTAAAAATACTTTTACGCTACATTGCAAGAGCAATCAATTTATCGCAGCAATTTTTAAATGTGTGATACAGAATTTGTAGAAATTATGTAATTGAATGTCTGAATGAGACTTGTCATTTTTTCTCATTCTCTTCATTCGTTTCCCATTCATTTTTTGAAGAAAGACGTGATCTTTCCAGGTATTGACAGTTTAAAAAATCGCGATGCGTTAATAACATTTATTTTTGTCAACCTGAAACGACAAACCCACACGATACTCCACACCCACACGGAATCGCGTTTTTTCGGATCTTTGTTCACGATTGACACGAGTCAGATTATTCAATTTATATTTGACTATAAGATAATCGAAGTGTAATAATAATAATATCTATCAGTCTACGATGGGTAATTTGGACTTTACAGTTTGCATTCTTCAGCGATCTTGAAATACTTTAGCCACATTGAATATTTTTTGGATTATTTAAAAAAATTTATTACGCTAAAGTCTATCTGTAACGAAGTGTTTTCACGTGTCATCTTGAATAACAGAGAAGAATGGCGCAAAAAACTGGACAAAACGCGTCGGGACTCAATGAAACGCGATAGAACGAAAAAACCGGTCAGGCTGGATTTTTGTAAATCCGACTTTTTGTCGATTCCGTGCGCCGTTTCGAGAGCACATCCAACAGATTGCAAAATAGATCCCGAAATCCTAACGAGAGAGAGAAAGAAAGACGCGATACAATCAATTTAACGTGCCAAATTTAGAGAAGCACGTGGGTCGTTACGATCATGAGATACTCGTCCCGCAATTTTTAAAATCGATACATTTCATAATTAATTCATAGTCGTTTTGATATCGATGACATAACGATCGTGAGAAGAATGTTTTTTTCTAACAGTAAGAAGTAATCCAAAATTTCAAAATGATATTGCAGATATTAAGCAAAAAGATCAAGTTCCATATATATCAAGCACGCATCTATTTCAGAGCAAATCATACATGTCGTTTCATTTTGTTCCATGCTACATTTGCTACCATTCGGCTGCCACGACATAAAAGGATTCACGACCGGGGGTGGGGCTCGTGAGGGATATGTACCGCGGGTTTCAAAGGGTCTCTCGGAGCGGCGGACGGGGAGAGAACGTTCTGGAGATTCGAGATAAAGGGGGATCGTCTTACTCGCGGACATTCGTTTAATCTGTCTTCGAGGTGTTGGGCTTGTGATCAATGGCGAGGCGGCGGTACATCCTTAATCGGGTTTTCAATCGAGCCAACCGCCACTATTTCTCTGATTTGGAATCCCGGACTATCCTTTTATCTCTGCTAATAAGACGAGCAAATATAGATACTTATTTTGAGAATTTATTTTGAGCAATTCGGTATGACTCTTAGGCCGGAAGAAGGGCTTTATTATAATAAATTCAATTAAAAATAATAATACTAATACATTATACGTGACAACTAAGGAAAATGCCTAAATTCGATTTTAAAATAAATAAAAAGAATTAGACGGAAAAATTATATCGAAGAGGCAAATATATATTTTACAAAAGATATTTTCTTCGTAGATAATTTTAATTCCAATATAGTTTACTCTGAGATAGAGATACGTGCATATGTATATGTAAATTTGGTTTTTTATTTAATCTGTAATATTATTTTGACGAAGATAATATTTATTTTTGAAAACGTGATTAGTAGATAGATTTTTAACTAAATTACAAAGTTATTAGAAATATTTCAATTTATGATTTTGTCATGTATTTATATTTTAACGAGGAAAAGTTAAAATAGTAATGGAAAGCATTTTTGATAAAGTATAAATATCGTAGAAGCGACAGTTTGTGCGCATGAATAGCTGTGCATCGGTGATGAGAGACGCGCATGTGTAAACGAGGGGTTTCTAGAACACCTAGCGTCCAATCAGACCTCGTGATAACGCCCACACACCAATGGGAGACCCGCAGAACGCCCATTGATTAGATAACAGCTCAATTTCTCTCTCTGTCTGAAGGAAGAGAAATCGATGCCAGGTGCAAAAATTTACTAATTTTTATATTTATCAAGCTAAATGCTGAATCTCGTGTCTTATAAGATTTAAGTTTAAGTCAGAACGAGAAAAGATGAAGAGAAGAATTATGTAACTGATCGATATCGATCAATGAAATCGGTTTCTTATAATCCATATGAAATATACAATTAATTTCAATCATAATTTTCCAAACATATATCGATTATAGCACACTGCTCTTCCATTAAGAGAAACAAATCAATGAACTCAGATACTTACAGAACTACCATAGTCGATGCTGTTTCGTGATTGATGTCTCGTTGCTTTGTCGATCAGTCACAGAGACTAAACGATCTGTGATCACTATGGACGTCCTGATGCTTTATCACAGACGCGCCACTTTGCCGTTAAAATACGAAGGGACTACACTGCACTACCGAGTTCCGGGTCAGTTCCTTCGAAATTAAGATCTCCGAACATTTCGTCACGACATCATGGGAAACGACGAATAGATTTTTTAGAATCTACCGTTTTGACAATTGGTAGATTTATGAATGTTTGTAGATTCATGTTGCCGTTTGACGTTTCATTGATCTTTAGGTTCTCGTGACGAGAAGCGAATCGATCAAGTTCCCCGCAGACGTCCGTGGTATGTTTGATCTGTGTCTTTGACGTTTGCCTTGGAGGGAACAGGTGTGTGCCGATGCGTGCGGCACGACGTCGCTGCGTGAACTGAGACAGCTCCACCACGGTAGAAACTAGCTGGACGCCACGTTGTGCCCGGCAGAACGCGAATTATACCGTGGTTGCCACCATATGTCGACAGGCACCGCCTATGGGAGTGGCAGTGGCTAACCAATCGCCGGCTGCTTCTCTTTTGAGGGTGCCTAATCGACGATAGCAACCCCTCTCGACCCACGGAGGAATCGATCACCGGAGGTTCCTCCCTGCGGCAACGGGGGTTTCTCCCGAACTTCGTGAGGCCCAAGGCTCCACCGGTGCTTCGTTTCGATACATCGAGATTTGCACGGAAAATAATCCCTATCGTGGTTTTCGAAATTCGTACTTGTATTCCCTTTCCACCATCGTCCTGCGAAACAAGAAAAATAACGATAGTAAATACTAGATTGGAGAAAGTTAATAAATTCTAATAAAAAGTTTACGTACGTATTTTTTTTTTGTATATAAATTTTGTGTAACGAAACTATTCGCACGAATTATTCGCAAGAGAATTACGAAAATGACGAAGAAAGTAATAACAAATAGAATTTATTTATGATTCGCAATTGCAATCAAACTCAGTTGACTTGTTAATTATTTAACACTTATTTTTTAGCAATATCGAATATAATATTTCAATACTCTGTGTTTTAATGTTCTGTTTAATATTAAAAATAATTAATTTAGATTGGTATCGTACGTCATGAGAGAGCGAAGTGTTAATTGACTAATCGTGTGGCGCGATGGCTCAAGTTCGTAATCAGCTGGCAAGAGGGTGTCCCTCGCAGGAACCTCCTACTTTCTACCTTCCCTATCCCGTTGCCTCCCCCAACCCCAGGTACCCGCATCCAAGACAACGGCCCGTTACGCTTCGATCGAACTCGAAACCCACGACGCAAACATATCTGCCGAGGTGAACGCGTCCTCGGAATTGTGAAGTTGCGATCTCAACCCAGAAAGAGGACATAGAACAGACACCGCCTGCCGCCTGGATGTGTCGCTGCAACTTTTCGAAAGCTAGAGACAATCGTTTCAACATTGTTCAATTCCCTCCATACACGTCGCGGACGCGATTCGCGGTCTTTGCCGTTTCGTTTAGCTTTCCATAAATCGCGTGACGGACACATGTCAAGTTGTTTTCGAAATCTTCGTTTCTAGATAGCGTAAAATAAAATGCTCTTTGACGCTTTGCGCGTCTATTTCTGATATCTTAAATTTTTGACACACGACAACGTACATTTTTTCCATATCCTTATATAAAACGTGGTTTATCGAGTCCGACGATCAACTTCCGCTTCGCTCGCACGTGCGATTTGATGCGCATACTTTTGACACGTGTGTTTAGCAATGTCTTTAACAATGTCTTTGCTTCCTACCACGTGCACACAGGTGCATGTTAAGACTGAACTTGTCTAGTCTAGATTATCTAGGAATAAATTTCGAATTTTTAAATAAATGTAATGCTAGAGTTAAGTTTTCGATGAAATCTCGAATTTTGTGGTATTCGAGATTTTCATCAATGCCGCGGAAATCAAAGAATTTACCAAGTAAAATTTATTTCTAGACTAATGCAATCGAGCTTGATGATTGATTTCGCTTCCTGAAATTTTAATTTTTTTTATTATACAGTCCAACTTGCAGTTGATCCTAATTAAAACACCGTAGCGTATCTAACGTGTGAAATACACCGTAGCGTTTTAAGTAGGATCAATTTCTGAAAGTTGAAATGTCGCTAGAACATAGCATTTTAAACCGGATGACGTCTCTCTCTCTCTCTCTCTCTCTCTCTCTCTCTTCGCTTTCTCTTTCTGTTTCTCTCTCTCTCTCTCTCTCTTCTCTCTCATCCCTCACATCCTCTGTAGACCCATTAAACATGGAAGGAACCGTGGAATCGGACGGATTGAGGAGAGGTAGCGGCGGGAGGAGAGAGAGAGACACAGTTCGAGGCTGTTTAAATACAGAGGGTGTGCAATCAGGAGTGTTTGCTGCCCCGCGCGAGTGAGTGAGCGAGCGAACGACTGAGCGGATCAAAGGATAAACGTCGGTGGGTTGGGGTGGCTGATAGCGAGCTGATTTGATTGTCGGCCTCCGCTATTGTCCCCGAAACTGGCCTATTGTACGCCTCCGTGACAGTACACTCTGGTTACTTGCACACAGGTACCGCTTGCGTGTACCGGCGAGTGCGTTCCTGTACATGACACTATCTCCCTGTTCGCGACGTCGCGCCCCGCCGTTTCTACGTAATAAACGCGCCGCGACATCGCACGATACTAGCGATCGTCCCCTTTCTCTCTCTCTCTCTCTCTCTCTCTCTCTCTCTATCTCTATCTCTGTCTCTGTCGCCGACTCTCTCTGCTCTCGAGACAATTATTGCGAATTATTGTGAAAGAAAGGAAAAGATCGCGTCCATTAGAATTTTTACGAGCTTTTTCTGACGAGCCATTAATTCGCCTTGTCGCTTCACGAAATTTCCTTTATTATCCAGGAAAATCGAGTTTATTTCGTTTTCTAAAATTCTACAAAATTTAGAAAAATTTTGCAGCGACAGAGGATTGAAAATGATTTCTTTACTTCTATCTGCTTTTGCTCATTTTTTTTTTATAATTGATGACGTAAGCAGTTGCGAAGTGACGGTGTGTCGTACCGTTCGGGAAGGTCAAATTTTCAGGCTTATCCGCGCATCTGCCTTCGCATTTGCATACAATGCTAGTCGCGTGCCTCAACCAACAACGTGTAGGTGGAGACTAGACTCCCCTCTCTCTCAAAACTTTTAAATATTCCGTCACCTGTCAGCTACGTGCGTTCGTCCTTAAATATAACATAATTCTTGTTTAACGGGCCTTGATTTTCCAGTTCTTTATATCGAGTGATTAAATAATTCCGTTCGTCACATTTCATGGCTACTATAATACGAAGTAATGTAGTTTTTCCCGTACAGATATGTATTTAAGATGCGATTATTTTAGATCCTTGATAATGCGATTTCATTTCCGATAGTCATTCTTTTCAACGACTCTTACGTAGTTGAAAACCAGATGAGAACGTAACGTCGGTAACCCGCTCACGTCTCCGGCTCGTGCCGGCTGCTTCCGGTTTTTCAAAGCGATGCTGCCTTCTGGGCCCGAGATCTCTGATGTGAACTCCATAATCCATTCAGCACGAGTCAATCCTCCGGCTGCTTTATAAATCGTTTGGGATTATGAACTCACTCGGAAAATCATGTTATTGGCATACAACATACACATGCAGCAAATCCATATTTGTATATGATCGCACTAATAAACATAGAGAAATTAAATCGTAACAAATGCTTACTCATTACTTGTCTGGAATATTGTTTTTCGCTTATTTGGCACCTCAATCTTTTCTTTTGACGGCGATTTCCGTCAACGGAAGCTATGAAAACATTACGGGCTTCACGGTGTGCCTTCAAAAAAAAACTGATATCTATTGTCCCTACGTTTAGCCGATGTCACTCCGGAAAATGCGCCCTTTAGATCGAGAAAAAAATCACCCCTCTGTGTATCCCTTAGGGCATCGCGACATATGCTTCGGTACGACCTATGTCGAGGAGTTTTCGTAATCGCCGGCCAATCATCTTTCACCTCGGCAGGAAACGCGTGCGCAAAAGGGTTGACTTCGACAAAGTGGCGGAAAAGGCTCGTCACTGTTTCAGTTTAATTTCTAATGAAGCCATCGAATATTTATCGATAGAAAAATATTTTGTAGATCGGATATGTTTAGGATGACTCACGAAAAATTTTCCCTAACGAGATATCTTTCCTCTCATTTAATTATGTAATTAAAAGATCCATCCTGATGGTACCTGCTCTTTATATCACACTCTTTCTAGTTTTCCCACATTTATTCATCGAGAATCTTATCTATTAGATATCGATAGATATACGACTTTGATGACGAGACTCGAAATTAATAGCACAGAAAAAAGAGGGTGCTTTTGACGATCATCCGAGTGATGTTTATCTTCAGAGAAAAATTCGACATTTGTTATCCAGAATATTTTTTCTTGAGTTCTTTTTTTGGATAGCGTGGAACGACGTAGGAAGTTTTGAAATTTAAGTACCGCGTGTAGGTTTCCCTTCGACCGAAAGGACTCCCGGCTTCTCATTGTGTGCCAATTGAGCCTCGTTTAAGCAGGGGGTGGTAGATTAAATTGATTTAAATTGGTCTCGAAGAACGCGCCCGCTCTCGCGGAGCATCGAGAAAGGCAGGGAAAAATATCTCGCTCTCTCCTATCGCCGAGTTGAATCTTTTCACGATACGGGAGCATTTATAGAACTCCTTACCTGTCTCTCTTTTCGTAGGTCACTATTATGGATTTTTTTGGAATTTCGTGTTACGAAGTCTCTCCCATTAGGGCACCCGTATGCGCTCAGCTGCGAATTCACGATAGGCGTGTACACGTTGTATCACGTATGAGCCTATTTATAGGTCAGCTATCGTGCGTAGAGATCTTTGACTTCTCGATTTCGGCTAGTTTTTTCTCTTCTTTTCTTTCTCTTGAATGTATTTCCCGACCGTGATACATTTAAATACACGCCACCATGTTGCGATCGAGCGGTTTGCCAAGAACATTTCTTATTAAGTTCAATTCAATAACAATTAGTTTGAGGTTTCCAGAATCGATTAAACAGGAAGGAGAAATATATGACTCATATAATATCATTATATATTATTATAGTGAAATATAATAATGAATATTTATAAAAAATCGATGAAAGATAAGCAATACAATCGCACTCGATTTAAGATATTTTTTAAGTCATTGCGATATGCTAACCCTTCGTTAAAGGACCGTCTCTTCCGTCCTATTCGAATGCACGCGAGCATCACGTCACAATGCTTTGCGCATAAATTAAAACATTTACTCGACCCTCCGAGTTCGAAAATGGCCGACACCCTGCGGGGAAGATCCTCCGCAACGGAAACTAGACACGCGCGGCCGATATAAATTTTGCAATTTTTAAAAACTACCCCTCGCGTAAAAGGGCTAACGATTGCTGCTCGGTTTAATTTTGCACCATTGAATAAGCACGGCCGAATGGTCTCACAAATATTAATTTTGAATACCGAAATACCAGTCAGAAAAACGTTTCACAAGACTTGAAGAGTCACATCTTGGACATCTCGATGCTTCTTCTATTTGTACTTCGTAAATCCCTGTAACTCTATACGATGGGTATCTTGCAAAAGGGGTTATCAACAAATGTGTTCAAACATATAGGGTGTCACCAAACGCGAAAGGGGCCTGGCTAAGACCAACCAACCCCTCGTGTCAATAATCAACCCTGTAATCCTTTCAGCACGAGGGATCCAACCGATGCGCTTGTAACCGTCGAGAATCGATTCACAAATGACTTCTTAATTTAATAATCATAATCTATACACTCTAGATCTATGCAAGAATCAAAATTGAAATTTGTAAATTTTTTTAAAAATTATTCGGGCAAAAGAGATTGGTGATCCTTAATATAACAATTATATTTTAAAAAATAGTGATATTTTATCGATACTAATTGATACAAAAATATTTATTAATTAATAAATTTATTAAGGATAACAGAATAAATATTAACTGCAAAGTAACATTTCTAACATCTGTAATGCCTTAAAAGCAACAATAGCTTCTAACAAGCGTTTTCATGATGGATCGTAGGTATTCTTCCTTTAACCGCAGGCACGAGCCACGACCTGACAAAGACAGGCAGAAAACGTGCGGTCCTGCGAAAAGGTATGGATTCTCGGGGACAAGACAAATTCAGCCCGGAAGCTGGGCTACAGTTACACCTACGCTATTCGCGATAACAGTTTGACGTTCCAGACGTTAAGTTCTGAACTGAATAGGCGAATAAAGTCGAACTTTCAAAAGTTATTGCCACTACATCATCGTACATTTTGACACGAGACACTACTTCAAAAATGGTCGGTTCTCGAAAAGTCGCTGATATCCGCAAAGAATCAGCCCCATCAAAGCTTTCCTATTTTTGGCCGCCTTTGGCACGCGCCCCTTTTTGGATAGGAAACGCTCGACTTCATTTACGTCGGCTCCCATGAATGGCCGATCGCGGTCTATTAAAGTGAAATGATTATCTTCCGTACTGACAGACGAGCAGATTTCTGTAGAGGGGCGAAATAGACGGTTGCCTGTTCGTAATTCTATATGGGAGCACTTTTAATGAAAACAGCATGCGCAATGTTAGAAATCGTAATAATTCCACATCGTTATTAATTGAGTTTCTGGATTTTCTCACTGGATATTCAAGAATATTTTTTTAATTTTTTATCCATTTAATTTATTATTTCTTAATTAATCATTGGCACAGATTATTTTATGAAATTTATAAAACATTTATTATTATAAACATGATAACATGAAATTTTTCGGATATTAACGTAAAAATATTAAAAGAAATGAAATACTTTTATATATATGGCATTTTTTAAATACAATATTTCGAACATATGCTTAAGAATTAAAATGAAATTTGCAATTTTTATTAATTGTTAATTGCCAATTTTATACTCGAGGAATCTTTTGGACATAATGAGACTTAAAATATTATAGCGATGGTAAGGTAAGATGCATTTCGCAGCAACATTTCGACGTAACTACCGCGAAACCCTATCTCTATCAGCGATGTATTAAAAGTGCCATAAAAGGGGCTTGTCAAACGGTAATCATCCCCTATTATATAAGGTCCTCCCCTCGCGACGCTTCGCCGTCGCCGCTGACTCGTGTGAACTCTGCGGAAAAGATAGGAAGATAGCGAAACTCTGGTCGGGAAATAATGCCGTGGTTCACGGGTACAAGAGGTAAACTGATCGGTCATGTCATGCCTTATTGGCTCGTCAAGCCGCCCACATCGTACGATTAAAGCTTTCGCTTTTCGCGCGGTGACCTTCTTCTCGCAGCCTCCCACGATACTCTCGCCAAATCCCCGAATCGGAAGTGACGCAAAACAGGCACATTCAACAGTTCACAATTCAAAAAGTAATTGAATATAATCCTCGGACAATAATATTTATGAACCATCCAATTCGTAATTCGTATTCCTGTGAAGTTATTCGAAGAAAAAATTGTAATTATCATATCGAAATTAATATTATTATTGAATCAAGCTTCTGACGATTTGTAAAGAATTAGATTCAGATTACAGAGCAGAATTCTACTTATAATTCTTTGAACATTTCATTATGTTTTCATATTAGGAATAATGAAAAGTTACAAATGGAATTTTTGAATCTTCTGACATGAATTACGGACCATTTTTTTTTTTTTTTTTTTTAATCGACCGTGATGACTTTTATTCTTCAAAGAGCGTGAAAATCACGTGCCTCCTAGATCTGTCGGATAGCTTGCGGAAAAACGTCACTTTGCGGGACGCGTCGGTGCGGCCTGTTATCAGCTTATATCGCCGTTTAACGACGCGGTGCATGACGGCGGAAGGACCACCTGGCGTTCGCAACCACGTGTCGGACCTAGTGGACACGTGTCCGTCATGCATGTTCCTCGAAAAGCACCGCTCGTGCCGTTCGCCTATCTAGTCGTGGAAACGTCACTTCACGAGTCTCTTGAAAACATTATCACCATGTAGGTACCATTATCTCTCAGTAGCTAATCATCATCGCACGCCCACGAGACCTCGTTGCTGCGTTTATTCGCACGCTAAAGAAATGCGAGGTGTCGCTAATTAAAACATTGCGATCGCAAGACAGAAGTTGCGCATAATTAGCGATCTCTAGGAGAAAGAGAGATACCTGAAGAGGAAGGGGCTTATTTCGCGAATGTACAGATAGCGTTTCGAAAATCGGCGGGGAATATATACTTATTGTACGAGCGACAGACGTCGGCAAACCGACGTTATATGCGAATGCATCTTGGAGCGTCCAAATAAACCAATATTTTTCCCATGGATATACATAAGCGATTCTTACGACGAGGGTGCACTTCACTGACAGCATGGGGGTACGGGTGCGCCGCGTACATGCCCCATGCTGCGCGGAGCAATACGCTACCAGTCCGAATAGCAGCCCCATAAACATCCCGCGCTCGCTTTACTCGGACCTCGAGTGCGCTCGTGTGAATGCTCTGCTCGAGTGTCTCGCGAATCGAATCGTTACTACTTTAACAAACTGTTAACAGCCGGACAATTTATATATACGGGACAATTTATATATACGGAATAGCAGACAGCGCGGAGCTAATAATTCCGGAGGAGCCGCATTCGTCCGCGTTAAACTGCGTCGTGTAATTGCCAATTGTGCTTTCTTTCTCTCGCCTTTGTAACGTCGTTTTGTGATAAACTGCCGATTTATCGCCGCGATTACTTAGGCAGAAATATCCTATATCTTGAAGTTTAAGCAGTTATATTTTTAATATAGATGTCCTTGTCCGTGAGATTTGAATACAGAATTGGAAACATTCAGCGTCAGTATAGAGATAGCCGACAGATTGCGAAAGGATTGTCAATTTTGATGGCTGGTAGGGCGAAAGACAAGGAGATCGGTGATAGATTGGTTTGTAGGGAGAACGAGGAAAACATCGACTGGTAAGGACGTCGACAGTTCGAACCCTCCGCCTGACCTTCGATACGGATGCCAGCGGTACAAATGAACGGAATTAAGGGGCTTTTAGAGGCGTACGTGCACACACACGCTCGTCGACTATTCAGTAGGGGTAGATAACTCCCGGGAGAATCATGAGGGGGCGAGAGCAGGAGGCACGACGAGCGGGGAGGGAACGTTCGAGGGGTGCTCTTTGATTGGTGTGGGAAGATTCACCGCCAGTTAAGCTCTGCCACTGACTGCTCCTGCTAGGGAATTTCCCGACGTAACACTCACAAAGGAAATTTGAAGGGTGGTCGTGTATATATTCTCTAATTGACGATTACTATCCTACCACTGCTATTTACTTACTTACGTTGCTTCGCTAAAATTATTCCCCCAGACTTGGAGTTTCTCCGACATCTCATACGTGTCGATCTTTCGCGAGTTCAACAGTTCCTGACGTAGAAGGAAAATTAAGGGTTTCTGACGTCAGACTTGGCGTCCGACTGGCGCTTCAATTTTTTTCCTACATCTACCTTGCGATCTTTCGATTTTTCGACGATTGTTGGGGATCAGAATTACTGATTCTTTGAATGGTTAAATAATCGAGTGGCTAGAGGGGGATTGCGTAAAATTTATCTAACGGGTGTCATAAACACGTGGCCATCTTTGTCGTCTAACTTCCCATTGTCTTCCCGGTACAAAGCCACAAAGCGATCCTCGCGTCGCGCCTGGCGATGCAACGGCTCGACGACCGAGAAATTGCACCAAGTCGGGCGGTTTGTACCGGTCGCGGTTTGAGATGTTTATCTTGCGGTAGCCAGGCCGGGATGACGTGCCTTCGCTCTGTACGTATCTCGAGAGCAACGCAGTTAGAAACAGAAACGCCCGTGTTCTCGACTCCACCTAAGATCCTCATCTAGGGATGGACACTAATTGAAGCAGTTAAAAAGGACCTACCCTAATCGGGAGCCGGATCCGCATTTACAGTGGGCCTTAAAGTGGCGTGGCGAGTAACCTCCCTTTAATTCGTTTATTGCCTTTATTATAAGCGCCAGCAGTGGACTGCATCGGACTCACGGAGCGAAGATTTTCGTTCGAGGGATTTCCGATGCGTCATTGTAATTTAACGCGACCTCGCTCACCTTTCTCAACGATTTTAGCGTCGCGCGGTATCGACGGATCATGCGGATCACTTTGACAGCACAGACCGACTTCAGAAACGATATCGTTTGTTAATAACGCGTCTAAGTCCGTGTTATTTCGCCGCTTTGAAATATCGCGCGTGCTGCCGTCGAACGAAAGTATGACGCTCCGATGCTCCGGAATTCGGCCAGCCATATGCCGACGAATCTACCCCCCATGAAGTAGGGGGGGGGGAGCGGTCTCCATTCATCGTGAAGAATTTATTCACCGGCGGCGCTAATTTGCTTAACCGTCGTGACGCGCGCCTGTTCGACGCGATGTTTGAGGTTGTAAGGTATCGGCCTCCGCGTCGTTTGTCTTAAGCCTTTGCTCAGCCGTGCCACTTCCTGCCGATCATCAGGACCGTGCCCGTCGGCAAACAATATCCGTTGCTCCCTTTTGTTTCGCCCTTCTACGGCAAGAGACGCGGTTTCGAGGGTTCGAGCGCTCTTTGGCAGATTCTTTTTCACTTTCGTTCTTCTCTACAAAATGAAATGAAATCCTACTCTTCTGACAGTATGTTACAATTATACATATATTACGTACGCTTTATACGTAAAAATATTCTTAAAATTATTATTAATGTATTATTAGAATTTTTAAATTTCATTTTGGGGAACCACGTCTTTTGTAACGGAGAACAAACGAAAACTTTATAAACGGGAGTCTGACGATTCACGTCTAATAAGAGCAAATCGAGTTAGCTCAAGTTTCGTGTACATATTCATTTAATTCGTGCCTCTCATAATCGAACAGAAGGAGCCGCATTAAGAGGTGAATCATAGGTTAACGCAACGCGGGTCTACATTCTCTCTTTTCGTCTTTCTCTCTTCCTCTCTTCTCCTTTCCGCGTCATGATAATTGCAGCCTGGATCAGGGGAACGGCAGCAGAAAGGAGGACGGGACAGTAAGGGAAGGATAGATTCCGTGCGATACGTTTGTTCCCTCGTGGCACGACGCAATTTGTGGAAATAACGATTGTATAATTGCCCCTTTTTTAGGGTTGGCCTAAAAATCGCGTGCCGCGTAAAATGTTTTCACGCTATTGGGTGCCCGACGGCTTTTCGAGAAGTTAATTGCCGTTCCGCTTACTCCCATTCAGTGCTATTTTTACCGAGTGTACCTTTCTGCGTCAAGCGTCGCGTAATTAATAATAATTATTAATATCTAAAATTATCGTTAACGTTGGATGTTTCCTGGATAAAAATTCTGTCGAGGGAAAACCATTTGGTTTTATCGCGCGAGGAATCACATTTCGATGTGGCTTCGTCATAAGACCCCATATTGCCACCCCCGCATCTGCCATAAATACCTCTCTAATTTATGCCGTTTTAAACGCTCAACACCCCCCTTCGATGATGCGCGTGAGTATCCTCGCGTAAAGTATCCAGAAAGAAAAAAAGCATGAGGCCCTCGTCGCATCGGGGACAGAACTGCAGACTGCGTAGCACAGGGGAGGCACGGACGGCACCAGTTGCTTGGGCATAATCGCTGCAATTACGTATGGAAATTCCTGATTCATCCGATCATGTCTCGATAACATGCTCTGCTTTTCACGTGAATTGCTGACGCTTCGCTGCCCGTGAGACCAGTTCCCGTCCCGTTTAATTCCTCACGCGATAAATTCCGCGCGCGAACGAGCGCAAATGCGATCGTATGAGGAATTTCTTTAACTCGGAACGTGCTCGCGTCTCTCTCTCTCTCTCTCTCTCTCTCCGCATTTCCGATTTCTCGCGACGTGTTTTTCGTTAATCGTCGTCGCGCAGTTTTACGCGCATTTTCGGTACGACGCATCAATAGAAAGATGATCTCGAGTGGGGCTCCTGAAAAAGGGGCCCTCTCCGAGGGGTCCTTTATGCAAAGACATGTCTGTCGCGATGCTGCGCGAAGCGGGGTTTGGAAGTTTCGGATTACCGCGCCGCCGTGTGTGGCGCCTCAGGTGTCTTCGGTTCCTTTCATAGGCAAATACACGATTCGTAGCTTTCACAAAGGTGGCTCGCCGCGATGTGCCGGCGACCGAGAAAAATCACGAATTCAAGTCGCAACAGTTTTTCTCAACCAAAATACTTGATACGTAAGCGACGCGAACTATCGTTTTTTTTATTATCCGTTTTTTATTGCGTGTCTTATTCTTTCTTGCTACTCATTATTTGTCAATAATTATGTCGTATGACTCGTTTTAACGAGTGTTATAAGCTTCGTTTGGCGAAAGTTGCCAAGTACCAAAGGCCAGCGACCTCATCAGGTCGGAGGTACCGAATGAATAATTATCGGCTAGTAACAAGCAAAATATCGCGTACTACAAGAGCAATAATTACAAGCGCGCACGCGTTTCTGCTTCAACCGAGCAGGTGATGCACGAGGCGAAATAGATAATGGCTGAAACAAATACGCGATGATTATAACATACGGGCTGATTATCTGTCCTGGACTTTCCGTATTTGGCTTTTACCGCGCGCACACATTTCCTGTACCGCGTATTCATTGCAATATCTGTCTTGCCAATTCATCTTTGGGCTTTTACGATACGCCGCGAATAAATATGTCTCTTTTGCCATAATGAGGAGTATTCGTACGGAGAAGGATATTTACTAGGAAAGGTGATTCTGAAAAGAGGAATAGAAAAGAAATAAAAATTATTAAAATTCGATTATTTTTTTATTTATTTATTTATATTTTACATTATTTTACATCTTATGGTTAGAAGAGAGACATGACTTCATCATTCGAATGTACATTTTTTTTTTTTTTATCGAATTAATTTGTTATGGCCTTGTTACTGCGGGTTGGTACTTTTGAATTTTAGAATTTGAAGTTTCAGAATTCTAACAAAAATGTCGAGGCTCATTCGCGGAGTTCAAGCGAATGACTCGACTCGTATGACTAACAGCGTCACGAGATGATTAACTTTCCGTGGCGTATTTGGAACGTCATCAAGGCATCGTTTAGAATTATAAACGTATCGAGCGTGGCTGGTCGTGACTTGTACGCAGCCCCCTTCGTTCATTAGCGCCAACTACATCCCCGCACGTTCCGGCACGAGTTTTGCTCACCTAGCTTATACTTTTGCATTAGCGCAATATGCCTCGGAATGCATTCGCCATGCTCCTGCAGCATCATCCCCGTTTATTTTTGGGGAACGTCGAGTACGCGGGCGGAGGAGACTTCCCCCCTTCGTACCTCCGAATGGTCCATATGCGAGAGCGGGGGGGGGGGAAACCTGATGTCGTCGAAACGTTTCGATGCACTCGGATGCGTCGTGTTTTGGTACCCGTCGATCGACTTTCCTCGTAAAACACCCCCGTCATCGCGGAATAATATATATTTGAATGGAAGAATCATGTTTCTACGGATGCCGGCAACCCGGAACAAAATTTCTCTCTATATTATGTATTTTTACGAACATTTGAAGCTTAAATTGTTCAGCTGTAAGATTGAGAAAAATATTTTAACAGCGAAATGATTGAAAATCAAACTTATTATTATTATTATTATTACGAAGTCGGATTATTTTGCTTTACGACGCATAATTATAAAGTGACGTTGCCGTAATTGCGCAACGCCTTTATATTATTGCTTATATTTTTCGTCTCTGAGAAATTGAAACAATTTTTTAATTAATAATAGAGCCAAGAATTATAATGTGGCATATATCACTACGCTTTTGTATGCTTTACCGCTTAAATGATCCGTTTGGCCGCGTTCGAGAGACAATTATCGCGTATAATCGTCATCAATAAGAGGACAGAATGAAAATCCACCATTTTTTTTTTATGCTAGATACGGCAGATGCCATGACGAGTGTTTTAGCATCAGCACCTGTCCGCTGTATGCTATAAGCGTAAATAGATAGCTGTCTTCCCGCGTACTTGTAACGCGATTTTCTCGCGCCAGCATCTGCCGAAGTTACGATCGATTCGATTACTCGATTTTCAAGGTCTGAAGAAGATCTGAATAATCTGTTATACGTGTGGTGAATCACGTTTACATGAATCTTATCTCGATGAACCGTCCAAAAAAATCATCTAATGTTTCTAATGAGTAGATTCTCATAATTCAAGCGTAATAGTTCGGTGTTGTGTTAATAATAAAGATAGTAATGGTAATCTCGATCGCAAGCTTTGATTTAAGACTATATAAGAGCACGATGCCGTTCGCTCTTCGTGAAAAGACACGTGAGGGAGCGCAGGAGAGCACGTGAGACGACAGAGACGACGTCTCCTTTTAGCGCGTATTTAGCGCTAGTATTCAATTTCGCACAATAAAGCGCTTTGTAGGATATCCGCTTACCCGGGGCGTCGTCGTGTGCGCGTGCCAAAATGAAAAAAACCGCAAAACACAGAGCGCCGCGAGCCTTTTGTAAAAGAGGCGCAACCCCCGCTCTCTTCTGTCTATTGGTGATACAAGACATCGTCGTTGTTTCGATTCGCCCGATTCATCTTTCACATTCTTCCTCAATACGTGACATTTATTTTTCCTACGATTATATATAATTAGTTGTCCGTCGTTTAACTTGATATTCTGGAGTTAGAAATGCCACGTATGCCACATCTTTTTAAATTACATCTCCGGATCTCCGCGCACATCTGCTCCTGGGTTTTCCAAGGAAAATGATCCGACAACCAGCAGCGGCGAGAGGGTGAAATCTCTCTTGCGCGATAACATCTCTTTCGTGAATAGGGGAAGACCATAGTGCTCTACGAGATCCGGCGCGCCAACACATAACGCGACAACATAAAGCGAGAAGCGGTCGCGGCGAACCGCCGAGAGTCGTAAGGGCAAATTTTTGACGAGCGGAAAAGCGCGCGCGCGCGCGCGCGTGCGAAACGTCGTCGCTCCAAGGAGGAAGCTCCTCGCCTACGTCCTTCCTCTCCCCTTTCGTTTTGCCTCGCCGTCGTCTGCCTGGCACCTCGCTATTTTACGCTTCTGATATTTTTATCCGCCACAGTGACACCGTGAGCAGGTGCTAGGCCCAGTGTGGTAGTCTATTTGCGTTGTCTCTCCCGGCCGTTTGCACGCCCGGTGAGTCTGCTGCTCGCGCGCTCGCTCGCTCGGACACGCGCGCGCGTGCATAAACGTCGTTTTGTGTATTTGAGACACGTCGGAGTGGAGGGCCGCTCGATGCGGGCTCATTACCGGCACGAGCCAAAGCCGCGCCATCGAGCTATCGGCTCGACGTGACGCGCTACCGTCTAGCAAATTGTTTCTAACGGCGACGGGCGCGCTCGCTGAGCCGGCTAAGGCTAGGTGATGGTACCGCAATCGCGTGTGTATCGCGTATGTCCTCGATCGCGGTCTACCCAATATTCCCCCACCGACGTGCGATATCGTTCTCGTCGCGTATCGTAATCCGGGTCGATCGATCGCGGAGAAGCGGAGAATAGAAGAGTCGGGGATATAGGCGATTCGTCCGTATCGGCGTTTCTCAGAGCTTCGAGGTTTAGCGTGTAACGCGTCGCATTTATTTGTCCTTTTCGTCGATCTCGTTCGTTTCTGCAAAATAATCCTGTCGCACGCTCTCCTTTCTTATTCCGAGAAAGAACGCCTCGAGATTTACACAAGGCCACTGGTCACCGCCCCGTAAACCAATTTCTTCTTAAGGACGACACGTTGGGGATTGCGCTACTTATCTCACCAAACGGATCGTTTTGTCGATTAAAAAGTCTCAGGGAGACAGTAATCGATTGGCAATTCGGTAATGGCGTCTCCGCCGGCATCTTAATTGCTATTATCATGCGCCCCACGAGTAATTACCGCGCGAATACACGGCGCGTACTTTTCTTGTATGTTGAAGGCGCGCACGAAACGCGATACGAAACGCATTTCAAAGATTTATGGGGCGAGTTAAGCGCATACAGTTTATTTATCGTACGTAACAATCCTTTATTGCCTATTTAGTTATTATTTTTTCGCCTTTATCGCCGCATCATATTTACCCTTGCTCTTATTGCCGCGCGCCGCACCGCCACTCCTTATTAGCATTTGTATTTTTATTGCGTATTTTATTATAAATTATCCTGGTAATCATAACGCGACGCGGGACCTTTTTTAAAAAACTTGCGAATTAGATGTGGGTTAGGGATGATCCCACGGGACCACGCCGCCGTGACTCGTTTCCTCTCGGTCCTCCGCGCGCCTTTTTCTTCCTCTCGTCTCGGCCAGCGCGCGTTCGACCATCTCGTCTCGTCTCGACTTATTCTCCTTCGGGTCCGTCGGAGGAGCCGCGCGCGCGCGCGCGCTCGGCGTTTCTGCCAACACCGGTTTGTTGTGGCGGTCGCGTGCCGCAGACCCCCTCCGCGCTAAGCGGGTCCGATGCTTTAATACTCATCTCCCGAGAGCGGCGAGGCAATCCTGTCAATATAAACGGCCTCGATTTTCTGCGTAAAAGGATCGCTCGCGAGTCCCCCGAGCGTAAAAAGACCGCGACGAGATCCTCCACGAGCTTGACTCGTGCAATAGTCATGGTTTTTCTTAAAATGCGCGATTCTAATTGATCTGAGCTGTGTTAGCGAAAATGAATGATAATCTCTCGCACAATTGGCGAAGATACGTATTCTAGAAAAATTATATTTTATATACAGTTTGACTTTATTTCTCTCACACGAGCAACAGCAACGATTGATGTCGTGCACGCGGTTATGGAGTTGAATATACATGTCGGAGGGATGTTCGATTATCTGATCAGGTTGAACTGCGGGAGGTGACCACCGTCGTCTCTTCACAAACGGCGCGATCTCGCAACCCCTTAGGAAAATAAATAATTTGTAATCGTCGGTGTCATCTGCGGTGTCGCGCTGTCGATCTCAAGGGCGGCCGCATCTGCTCGCGACTGAAAATTGATAATTTTGATGTGATAATTTTCTCCTCGAATATACAATTGGATAATCACCTCCCAGGGAGAAGAGCCTATCTACATTACGCGAACGAGAATATTATCTTCGGCTCAGGCCGATTCGGTTCTACCTAGCGAGTGAAACTGAAATTAGCAGCGCGTTTTTCATGCTAATTTTATATAAACTCGCGCGGCTCGCAACGAGGTACTCGAACTTTAATGCGTGTCCAAGGTGACCGAGCTGAACGCGAGAAAAAGATAAAGCAAGATAAGAATTCGCAGTCGGTGGAGGCGAGATTGGAACGAACCTCCTCGTGTGTTTGTCTCTCACATCCGCGTCTTAATGCAGTCATCTCGGGTGCCCGAACAATTCCTTCGTCGTGGCAGGATCGTGGCAGCAGGTGCGACCGTAAGAAATTCATGTAATTGCCGTTGACATTTCGTAATTATTAAACGACGAGCTTAATTGCTGGTGCTCGTAAAACTCGCAGAGAAGCGTGACCGAGGTGTCTCACGTCGCGAGACTTACGCCGCCGCTATTATTATGCGAATGTCTTCATGTCTCGAAATGATTCTGCTCAAATGAACGCGTCACTCATATACGAAAGATGATCATAGCTCCCGTGGATTTTCGTGGATAATTGACGTCGCACGGCTCATTTTGTTACGGTTTGACCACCGTGGAATTTCACCAGGGTCAAGAAAGTCATGTGGAAAAAAAGAGAAAGGGGACGAGGGGGATGATCGGGCGCCCGTCGCATCGGATTCCCGCGGAGAACATCGAGCGTCGAGATTGCGATAAATCAAACGCGCCAGTCGGACACACCCTAAGAGGAGGAGAGGCGGCGGAGAGAGAAGGCGAGAAAGAGCCGGGACAAGAAAGGGCACGCTTTGTTGTGACGTTAGATGATAATTTGTCCGGGCGTTCCGGCAGTTTGCGAGAGTTTAGGCACAAAGATCTCTACGCTCTCCGCGCGATGAGCTTCTCTGTGGGTTCCGGAGCAGGTTCTCTCGACAGTGGCAGGTTCATCCTCAGGTTTGCATCTGTCCATTATTTCACGCTTTTCTGTTATCTCTTTCTTTATCTGCCTTTACATTGGAAAAGTGCGCACAGTACAGATGTATGGATTAAAGCGTGGTGTTTGTAAGGAAGTAATGCGTTCATTTGCGCGTTACGATATTACGATAAAATGATAAGCCTCTTTTAGCAATTGAAATTATGGAATCGTAAAATCTTTCCTGCAAATTTTTCACCACATGATTATTTATTATTAAAGTGCCACTTCTATTTATGCTAATTAGGATAAAAAATAATTTTCTTAAAATACATTTATATATTTATATATATATAAAGAGATAAAAAAACATTTTATTAGATATAACTTTAATTAAAATAATTTATCAATGATGTACTTAATAATAAACTATTCATTGTAGCGCGGAATTACATACATTCGTCGTTTTTTTAATATAATTATTGGACAGCGCCAGGTGAATCCTTACGCTATGAAAAAATGTTCGCAGACCGCGCTGCACGCATCTATCTTGCGCATGGCACTTGCACGCGTGTGCACAAACGCGACTAGAAAAATGTCGCAGCTGCAAAAGAGTTTTTTAAAAAAGAAAAGGAAGAAAGGAAAAAAGAAAGAGAGAGAGAGAGAGAGAGAGAGAGAGAAGAAGGAAAAGTAGGAACAAAGAGGTAATGCGCTCAACCATTAAGGTTGCCACTCTGACCATGAGCAAAATGTAATTACAGCAATTGAGCTCTTCTATCTCGGATCTTTATCCAACTCGTTATCTGTCACTTCATTTTTCGCTTATCAATATTATATTAATCAATTTTATTTATTTTGTATATAAAGAATCCGTCTATAAAAATTCAATATAAATATCGCAGTGTTCAGCAGTAAGAAATTCAGTGGAGACGATTAAAGAGCTCAAGGAGCGGATAGATTTAAATTCTCAGATTAGAAAATATCTCTTTCTTAGCGGCGACAAGCACAGTTGTCGTTACTGTCGGGAAATCGAGTCGAGACGAGAAAAGTTGTGCGTTGCGTCCACTATCGTTTCGTTTTCATAGATCCAGTAATGCTACCCCCATCGTCGCTTATCACGAGACTTCACGGATACCCGCGTGGCATCGACTCGCGCGTAAAAAAAAGGGGGACAGGGAGAGAGAAAGGGAGAGGAAGAGAAAGAAAAGCTGCGCACTTGCGTTATCTGATCCCACGTTTCACGACAGATTAATGTGGGATCGAGCCGCGATCAAGCACGAAGCGAAGAAGCCGCTGCGCGCCTTTTATTGCTCGCGTGATGGATCACTAATATGGATCCGCCACACGCAGGAGGGGGGGGGGGAAGTGGGGGAGGATACGCCGAGCCATTATTGTCCACGAGATCCTTTCGACGCGTACAACGCGACTCTCGATATTCCTTTTCATCCCGTCATCCCCACCCGCACCCCCGAGAGAAGTCACTCTGAAAGAAGCTACGTCGCTTCCTTGAAATCGCGGATTCCCAGGCGATTATATCTGTACGAAGAGTTAGATCTGGACACGGATGACGCGTCCATTGTCCCTTACCCTATATCGGAAGAATTTCTTCTCTCCCGCCCGTGGCCCTTCTCCCTCTTCTCTTTCTCTCTGCGCCCTTCTTTCTAACGGGAGGGAGCATTCCCCTTTGCTCTTCCATTCCTCGTCGCGAAGAGTCAATGGCTTCGGCTGCGAGGCCCGAACCGAAACCCTGGTCTGAATGAAGACCTCAAACCCGGGCTTGAGGAGAGGGAGGCAGGTAGGTAGCCCTTGCCTTCGGTAGGTTGGCCGGCACGACCGCACTTCCAAAACCGGCTACAAAACGTTTTATTTACGTAGTTCGAGGGGGCCCACTCCGACGAGCTCTCCCTCGTCTCGTATGCTTCATCTTCTTCGCAGGCCCCGTTCCGCTTTCTCACACTTTGCGGAGCTTCTCGGGGGCCTCCTTCCCCGTTTTTCCCTCTTTCTCTCATGCCTCCTCGAGGGAATCGCGCAAGGTGTTACACGAACGACCTGATTTCGGGACTTTTGCAACAAGTGCTACTGTACACTCGACCGGTCGCTCTTGTAAACCTCGTGCCTGCTTTCAAACGTGACGAACTGGAGCGATATAGAGATATAGAGATCCCATTCTTATTCTTTTTCACGAGTAATTTGTTGCGGTAAACTGCTGAAAGATTTTTTTCTCTCTATCGAAATTTCTCTGCAACCTTTTGCCATTTCGTAGCAAGATTGGACGGACCCGTCGTGCGGCGAAATCGCATCAATCGGGGTTTCGCGTCGCGAGAAACGCGAAATGAAGAGATTCCTCTCTCGATAACGCAACATCTCCTTCATCTCTTTCTCTCGCGCATGTGCGTGCGTCTGCGTTTATAATTGACAATAATTGGCTGACCGCGTGTTTACGGTCCAACATTACGAGCTGCCCGGAAAGCAGCGCTAAGGGAGATTAAGCGACAGTTAAACGGGCAATAATCAGGGATTATTCAGTTAATGCGATCGATATTTTCAATTACTTAAGCTCTAGAATTATCCTTGTGAAGCTATGAATGCCTTGTGGTATGAAAAACATAAACGTTAATTAGATCTGTACTATATTGGATCAATTTGTATCTGCAATTCAAGAGATCATGAGATTTTAATGAAATAATTCGTGAAAAAGATTAACGTTATATTCTTGGATCGTGATGCGTGAAAGAAACATTTATGAAAAGCACGTTTATTTGCGCTGTAAAGGAAGATCGCATTTATTCGCGTCGTTGAGTCTCGTTAAGCCGACGATGCCTCGATATGCACGAAGGGATGAATCGCGCGACGGCGAAGGCGGCGGGACGATCGAAAGAAAAAAAAAAAAATCGAATTTACGAGTGATGCGCGAGTAAGCACCAGCTGTTCGTTCGAAATTAAACGCCGGTTTAACGTTGCACGGCACGAATATAAGCATTCGCATCCTTGACATACGCGTTCGGGATCTCCTCGTGCTCATTAACGGCCGGCTCACGTCGTTTTATGACAACCATCGTTTTTCTTTTTTTTCGGACGGCCTTCCGCGCATTATGAATAAAATGATTTTTATTCAGTAGAAAGACCATTCACGTATGTATGAAAAAAAAAATCGATACTCACAACGACTTCCACTTCCAATTGTTTTAAATCCAAACAATTCATAATCATAGCACTTTTAATTTTGCCATCTTGATCTTATCAGCGATAATTGCATTTCGCACGACGGTTTCGATTTGTGCTCGTTATTAAAGAATGAGCGTGTACTGAAAGATTATAAGAGGGATCACATGAGAAAAGAGAAATAGAAGATGAGAGAAAGATGAAACCGAAAGGTGATCGTTCACGCGTCTTAATGACATGAATATTCGCCCGTATGCACGAATATGACGGGGTAGGTACAAGAATTAACAAGGTCTCTGCCGAGAGATCATCGATCGATTGTTCTATCGACAATTTCCATAATTACACCATCGTAGAATTAATAAGACGCCGCACATTGATACCTCGTAATTTTTTCCAAATCGGTAAATTAAAGATGATATATTCAATATTTCATATCGGTCTATTCGAAAACGAATGAGAGATCGGTAATAATTTGTCGGGAACAAAAGCACTCTTTCGAATTGCGATTCCTAAAACGTACCACGACGACGATATTGTCAGAGTGACGCGTTGGTCGCAACGTAGTTTCGGGGTTGCGAAAAACATCCTTTTGTAAGGCGATTCCGAGCGGCGTGGGGAGGGCTTGCGCGTTTAAAAGGATTTTCATTGCGAGCCGAAGGGTTTCTGGATGGATCCGCTTTTCACGGCCGTGAGTGCGGCAGGTCACGCATCCATTGTGGCGAGAGTCTTAATGTCGTTACGTGGAGTCGCGGATGTTATACGAGCGCATTATGGCGACGCGCCGTTTCGACCGGGGCAGCGGGGCCTCGCGACCACAATGCGCACGTTGCATCGATATTCATGGGGAGAGACATTCGACCCCCCCCCTCCCCCTTCCCCCTCCCCGTCCCCTCCTTCCTCCCCCTAACCCTGTCGTACCCTCCTGTCGGAGCAAAAGGCGCGTGCTCCTCGTCCAGGTGATGCCAGACTGGTTGCCAGACCCGCCGCTGCTCGTCCGACCTCCGTTTTTCCTTCTCGTTCGTCTCCTCTCGTTTGCTCCTTCGCGTACGCCCACGGGAGAGAGAACATATGTTTACGACGAACAATACGATTCCAACACAGGGGCGCATTCTCGAAAAGCCAACAAATCTCGGCGATCGCGCCTCCGCGATTCGACAGCAGCTCGTCCGATCCTCACCCTCGCTTTTCCGCGTTTCGCCGTTTGTCTTAATCGCTTTCGAGATTCGTTCCAGTTTATAGCGGTTTATATAGAGTTGAGATTATTATTATTATTATTATTATTATTATTATAGACTTCAGCATACGTCATTATCGTTTCTTCGTAATAATGAAATGAACATCGAACAAGACATGTTTCTTTCGGTAGCAGAAATCGTCGGCGCGCACAATCACGTATGACAAAGGATCGTCATCTCGTCATTATCGTGATGTCGTTAAGGACGATCGGGAGTACGGAAGGTCCGCTGGCTTATCGGCGCCAACGTACGTTTCTTATCGAAGCGCCAGTGATCCTTAGGGTCGAGGTACGGATGGCTCTTTATCCCTCACCGTTAATCTCCTCTTAAGCCGCGATAAAGACTGCCCTTAAAGATCAAGTAATGCCATTGGCATCCGCGTTGCTCTTAATTATCGGGAATTTTACGTTGCCGAGATACGATCGATGATGTAATTTATTTTTACCGTAGTTGTACTCGTATTTGCAATCACGGCATATTTCGTGCGGCAAGTCGAAGGTTAACGAAGCGACGGCCGCACCAGCAACTGTGTGCGTGGCAATTTTTTATTTATGATGGACAATCTTATAGATGAATTATGGATGAAATGAGGAGACCGTGGCGGAAATGTTCGCGGGTTGAAAGGTCAACCCGAAGCGCATTGCAGACTGTGAGGGTTTGTATAAGTGTAGAGATAAGTGTGTATAATTTCGCGAGAAACATGCAAAGCCGAGAAGATGCGCCAGCGAAATCGTTTCTTCGAGAATGCATCTGCTCGGCTCGTAATCGCGAAAAATTCTGTCGCGGAAAAAAGCCGGCAGCTGCAAACCGCCTCATCATGTGGCACACGCCGAACGTTTATTAGCGCACGGTGTGCGATCGTGCGCTTCCACGTCTATTTCAATCTATATCTGTACATCGGATCGCCGTATAAATCGGCTCTCCTTCGTGCATAATTACGCGCGGGAATCACCGTCATCGCGCACCGGGTGAGAATGAGTCATAAAAAGTCACGAAAATTAAATAAGCTATTAGAAACAGACGAATAAGCTGTAAAAAAGACAGATTGGAAAAATTTATGCGTTAATAAACAATAATTATTGCGTGTATTTGTTGTAATACATTAAATGACTGATAAAATATTTGCATGTTGAAAAGTTGTCTGAATATATTGCTTTTTGCAACAATTTATATTTAATTAAAAAGAGAGAAAGAGGGAAAGAGGAAGGCGAAAGTAAATTTCAAATGTTATTAAGAAATTTAAGATTAATCTTAAATTAATAAATGAATTCTTATCACACATAAAATTTATCCTTCTTTTTGAATTGAAAGAGTATTTAGATATATATATATATATATGTGTGTGTGTGTGTGTGTGTGTGTGTGTTATTTTCTCGTTTATGAATTTTTTATAAAATTAACGCGTAACTGATAAGACGAAGATAAGCGACCTTCTACTGGAATGTGAAATAATGAGTTTCTCATTTTTGCTTTAATTGACGGTTGACTCGTGATCAAACCAGTTTCCCTGGTATAACTGACCTACACTTAGCACGTCCGAGAGCTGTGGCACGCGTAAAAGACGGCTTTGAAAGGATCGCAACAATTTCTGTCGCCTTGTTCGCCTCAGGCGCATCGCCGACGAGTCGTCGAACTCTTTGCGATGCACTCTTCCGAATTCGATCTCCACCTCCGACCATTTCTTTCTTTTCGCAATCACAGAACCTTTGTCTCCTTCCAATTATTTCACCCTTGATTTGCCTCCATTCGTATCTTCGTCCATCTATCGTATTTCTATCTATCTTTTCCTATCGGTATGTACGTCTCGTTCATTTTTCCTTCCTATTCGTCATTTTCTTCATCTGTCAGTATCCTTGAGACGCCATGCTCGATACCTTTTCTTCTCGGTATAACCGTGAAAACATTTGACGTGCAATAAGGCGTCGCGTTGAGTAGACGCAAAGATCTTATTTAGCCCCGAGCGCTGGCCTGTTATTAAAGGAATGCTGAATTTAAGGGAAACGAAAGTGCTCGTTAGGTGATTATGCACTGAGGACGTATCAAATTGGCATGTAATACCTTTGCACGAAACTATTTTCTTCATCCTTCAGCCTTGAAATTGGATCTCGCCAAGATTTTAATTGATTTCTAAATGGAAAATATAATTTCAGGACACGTCACTTATGCGGATCCATAAGTGACGTCATTACGTCATTAAATTGAAGCTGACACTGAAACTCCTGTTTATTTTTAGAAATTTAACTTTTTTACGTCAAGTCGACATCGAGCCCTCGGTGGATGGTTCAAACGACGTCACATGACGACAATCGTTTTTGGCGACAGACTTTCCCAAGCCTCGCGTTTAAGTCAAGTATCGCACGTCAAACCCTTGTAGTGTGTGAACACGGCGGTCGCTACAATAACGTTGTTCGATCCCTCAAAAAACCGCGGTGTGTTCAAGTAGTCCCGATAAGTGCACTTCGAACGATCGATCGTTCGCGCCCGTGTCGAAACGAAATTAGAAAATCTCTCCCGTTCTGGAAACGCGCCGTTTGCCGGAATTCCAGCCAAAATATCCAGCCAAATAAAACTCCAATAAATAGAACAATTTCTTATTCGCAATTAACGCGAATGCGTTAAACACCGAAGGGAAGAAATTTTGAATGGCGCTCACCCTTCTGACTTTCTCCATTCTGAATCTGTACGTTAGGCAACTCCCGCTGCTTCGCAGCCGCGTACCCCACTGTTTGGACAAATTCGATCCTATCTTCGGAAATCGCCTCGAACATACCAAGACGCGAATAAAGAAACGACAAGAGATTCGATCTTTCGGCGTTGTTGATCGGAAGAAACCTCGACTGTTACTGATTTTCTGAATAGACTCGGACTTCAAATAACGATCCATAAGGTATGTTTGTGGCATTTAAATCTTACTTGATCACAGAATGCCCGGCGTATCGGATTTCAGAAAAAAAATTCCTGATCTCCGGTAAGAAGCTAGTTGACATGCGACAGGTTTATTTTTCGATCGACGCTTTTAGTCGCCGATATTTAGTTTTTCGTGCGAGCTCAAATCGAGGGGAATATTTGAAGCCGAGAAGATTATTGAAGTTCATTGAATTTCGTAGTCGACTGTTCCTTTTTACGAATTCATCCTTGTGAATCGATAAACCGGAAGTCACGAAATTCGGTACAGGTACTCCGCGTGCTCTTTAATATACTCCCATCATAGAATGATAAAATATTTCTATCGTTCGTCGTTTTTGCGACGACAGACGTTTAGTATTCTTCGTGTTCGCGGATGCAGAAGGGATTATCACTCTCTGGCGAGGTACATCGTGGACAGGGGGTGAGATTTGTGAGCGTCAACGCGATTCTTCGCGATCTTCGGTCGCATATTCAACTGACATTTTGAAGACGTACCGACGACGCGTGTTGGTTTATATACGGGCTATTTGAGGGCTGGCGAGGGCATTCTTAGGGCTGTTTCTCCATTGTGCTCGTTACACAATGTAACACTATCCCTCTTTGTAACAGCGTAGCCTTGGAGTGTCTTTAATGCGAAATCGAGCGCGAGCTGCTCTGCCGCCCTGCATTACTTTTTTACGAATAATCTCGTTATGAGCATTTAAGTGGCCGGAACTTTAAGGTGATATTTCACTTTTGTTCGCGTGTATCGGACGACGCTTAGACGCGAGACCTTAATTTAAAAAATAATATTTGCAGTTATTATATGTTATATATTTATTTAATTATAATCATAGATTACTTCTCGAAATATTCTGATACACGTTTGATGTCAGTAGCTCGTTAGTATTCATTGTCCTCCATCTGCCAAAGCAAATCTGTTTTGCAACCCGGCGCTTGTCACAGTTTAGGGAAATTTATGTAGAATAGAACCCTCTTCTGCTTATTATTTCCATTTTCGTCACAGTATAAGTTTTTCGCATGAATCAACCGCATGTCCACATAATTTAACCGATAGACGCGTCGTATATATATATATATATATATATATATATATAAAAAACAATCGAATTATTTTTAAACTTTTTGGATATAGTTGCTTTACAAATATTATTAATTTTCTGAAAAAAATTATGAAAAAAATTTTGCAACTCGGAAGTGGCTAATTTCCATCATGGATGTCTTCCGGACGACTTCTCAGCGGAGCGGCGGCGAATTTCCGTGCTGCATTTCGTTACAATCGAACGTTTTGCAGTAAGGGATGTGTGTTTCGCGCTCACAATAAGTCCCTGAAGTGTCTTTAGTGCGTACAGTAGCGCGCCGTTCAATGGTCGGTGCTCACAAATGCGCAGCGGGGTGTCTCCGGGACCTCTCTTTCTCTCTTCCTCTCTCTCTCTCTCTCTCTCTCTCTCTCTCTCGAGATTCGCCACTTCGATATGAATGTCGGTGATCGAGAGAAAAATTAATGTCTACTTCGTCACGGCCCCGGACAAGTCCCCGCGGCCAATACTTTACCTCACGGGTTGAGACTTAATATGTTTATTGCTGTGAGAATGTCGGCCTCGGATAGGTGGTAGATTTTTATCTGCAACGCGCCTTTTAACTCGTCTCTCGTAACATTCAACGACTGAAAAGCGTATCCGGATCTTCTCTCCGCTCGATTCTCGATTCGGCTTTCGTCACTGGATCTAATGACGTTCCTTTCGATGTTGCAATTTTTTATATCCAGCGTATAGATCACATCGATATCTATGGGGTTAACTTTAAACAGATGCTTTTCCAATACGCGTATGCTCAATTAACATAAACCAAAGGGACCGGGGTAATTGTCAAGTCAATTGTTTCATAATGGATTTATTTCTTATCAAAAGGAATTAATTAAATTATTAAAAGATTTTTCGAAGCCGCGTAATTATAAAGTATTTTTGTAACAAGATAAGTAATAATATAAATATAAATATAAATGAATTAATAAATATGCATTATCATCCTGAGGAAAATGACGAATATTTAGACACATTAATTTATATTTATGTCAAATCGATCATTGATCTATTACTGTTTTCTAAAGTAAAATTTTCAAAAAAAAATTTTTATATGTCCTATTTATGCATTATTTTATTGTTTTATTAAAAAAAATTTTGATAAATCTTTTGTAATTTCAAATCGGTAATAAAAATAGCAATGCTTAATATTTACAAATTTAACAGATTACTTTTAATGTACAAAATTTATGTAAAATTATTGCCTGAATTCTAGAAATAAGAAATTCTATAAAGCAATTAAATTATGAATGGAAATTAATTATATAAATATTTTTCATAGTTCTATCGGTAGGAATGGTTTCTATGCAAGTCTCTATATTTGGTGTAAGCTGAGGCCATCTGTTGGATCAAAGAAGAACTAAACTGAGATTAATTGCTTTAAAAATGGTTACTATATTCAATGAATAATAATCATAAATAATTATTTGATTTTATTATATTTCCTTCATGTATCTTAATTCTTCTCAAATTTCAATAAATATTTTCTCATGTTAGAATAAAATTATAAGAATATTACAAAAAATATATATATAAGTTGCTTATCCAAGTTGTCTATCCGTTTATGCATTTTTTTCTTATTTAGACACAATGCAAAAGGCACATAAAGAACTTCGTGAGCAAACAGTCGTACCGATCGAAGGCCAGTGTTTGGATGTTCGCGAAAAACGTATCGATATACTACCGATAGTCGACAATAAAGAATTGAGGTAAAATCTGTTCAGAGTTGTTAAATATTTTTTCATTACTTCCAAATAAGATGATTTAACATAAACTCTTGAGTTCTTCATTATAATCGATATTTTTTGTCGGTGATGCGTAGGAAGGATTTAATCGCGCGCATTGAGGCTGTTACTCTGAAAATGATAGAACAAATATCTGCCGGACGAGCACCGTGTGTATCGCATTTTAACAGCCGGAACGTTATTTCGAAGTCGAGAACACGCGAAGAAAACGTTTATCCAGGATGTTCAACCGATGCCAATTTTGTCGAAGAGCAAGATGCGAATATAAAAAGTTTGAAAAATTCTAAAAAGACTAAGGTCAATTTTGCGGTGAAACAGAGCAGAGATAAATTCGTTCTTATGGCGGTGATAATGGCCGAGATTCATCGTTTATTGCTAACCAACACGAGCAGAACTCAACGATCGTTTTATTATGATTTAAAGAGTGAAAAAACAACCAAATATTTGGTACCTCGTCAGATTAATATCAACCGTACGTTGAACGATATCGCTAATTTGTTAGAATGCCCGCCGTGGAATTTGAGTGAGTCAACTTACTTAATTAGGAGAACTAATTATAATTGTTAATTACATATATCGATTAAAAATTATATCTTTAAGTGATATAATAATAAATATGGAAAAGGAAAGATGGGAGAACGTTCTTGCAGGATTATTGGCTACGGCTAAAGGATTAGTGGCGGGAAATATGACCATTACGTTAATCGATAATCAAATCATCGATTGTTCGATACCGGGTGGCACGCAAATCCCGCAAAGTATTACGAATATAACTTTCATTCGCGCGAAAGCCGAGTTTATCTTGGTCATCGAGAAAGATACGATCTTTCAAAAGTTGCTCGAAGAGAACTGCCCTAGCGCCTTAAAATGCATTTTAGTAACAGGAAAAGGCTATCCGGATGTAGCTACGAGGCTGCTGGTGAAGATGCTGTCCGAGAAGACAAATCTTCCTGTCTACATCATTGTAGATGCGGATCCTTTTGGCGTGGATATTATGTTAACTTATCGGTAATTTCACCGTCATTTTTTTATCCAGAGCTTTCCTTCTCGTATGGAAAAAAGGAGAGAATTTACGTTTTCTAATTTTTTTTTTTTTTTTTTTTTATCGCAATTTTTTTCAAGACAGAAAAGTTAGGTGTATCGTGTAACCTGTATATTTGATTTTTCAATCAATTCCATTTCTACGTTTTCATTATGCCGGGCTTCCGCAGCTTCGGCTCGTCCACTCTTCGTAGAGAAAACAAGAACTTGGCTTGTCCTAACGCGCGCTGGCTCGGAATCCATCCTTCGGACCTGATTGGTCTAGGAGCGAAAACAAGCCCGCTTACCAACGCCGATCTCGTAAAATTGAGATCCATCGAAGCCCGGGATTACGTAAACGAAGCTATATCGAAGCAGCTGAACATATTGCGGAATGGCAAGGCAGAAATAGAGGCGGTATCGTCTTTCTCAAAGAACTTTCTTACGGAAACGTATTTATCTTACAAAATTGACGGCCAGGATTATATTTAAAGCGTAATTTGGTGAAATTTTTGGGGAGAAACGTAGTTAAAAAATATTTAAAAATATTGAAACTAATCTTATAAAATTGTCATTATATTTTTTATTCAAAGAGATATGTCAAAAAAGATTTAGTTGGAATTTTTGTAGCTAATATATGTATAAATATATATATGTTACTTCAAACAACTTTATGTCTCTCTTTTGGTATTGACCCATACTTCTGGTTGAATAACTTTCTCGGGGAAGCTTTCGCTGCTATCCTCTAACGTTATAATCTGCGGATTTTTATGAAACAAGCCTAGATATACAACACTGCTGTCGGATGGCCGTCTCGATGGGATAAGAGATTCAATCAGGTCTATTTTTATTTCACGAAGACTTTTCGAACGCGTTTGGTATGGATGCTCATGCAATCTTGAATATGAAGTTTCAGTCCCTCAAATAACGTATGTTACAGAAAAGATAATAAATAATAAAATTATAATATTTACCGATCGTGCGAATAATTGACGAATTTGTGCTTGTGAGAGTTTCCTTGCCTTAAACCGTTTGAGGAAATCTTGCATTTCCTTTTCCTTACTCGACGAGAAACCATAATTAAGCCTGCAACGTTTCGATGTCTTAATTATGCTACACTGTCAGAAATCGCCCATCAAAGATGCAACATTAAGAAAGAATTAAGAAACTTCAGATAATATAACAGTTTATTGAAAACACTTTATCCGCCCGATGCTCGGGCCGAGCTCCGCTGATATTAAAAAACGCAGAATCTTAATAACATGATTATTTCGTGGATGTTACGTGGAAGGTAACTTGGATGACATCCGCGAAATCGGCGGCACGTTATGAACGAAGTTAACTGCAATCTTCTTTCGAAAATTCGATCGTTTTATCTTCACAATTTTTTTTTTGTCAATACATCGATTTACAATAGACAGATTTGAAATACTTTGTAATAGATTTTAATAAATTGTGATAACCGATTGCATAAAATGAAAAAATAAATAGATTTTACAAAAATATAAAAACTTTTAAGTAATATATTTCTGATCTCTAAAAAAACATGAAAATATAATACAGTAATAAATTTCTTTAAAACGATTTAAAAAATTCTTTTTTTTTTTTTCTTATATCGACATATTTTTATAAAATTGAAGAAAATTTCAAATTGAAATTTTCGAATTGATCAACCAGCTTATAGTCCCCGAAGATTCATTGCTTATTTTTCGACATTCGTCGGTACCGACTATTAATTGGCCGATTTCGTGGATATTTCCGGTGCAGGTCCGTGCGAATATCGCCAAAAATCGAGTAGAAATAACTTCGTGCCCGTTGCAATCGCAGGCGAGTATCGATCGAACAGCCTGAAACGACATCGATCACTCTCGTGGAACGCGTGTCGAGCATTTCGATGTGAAATAGATATATAAAAAACAATCTTTCGAGATTGCCGGACACGCTTCCGAGCGGGCACAGACGTGTTTGAAGCTACAAATTGTTGAAAAAAAGCGTCACTCGTCCTCAAGAAGTCAATGTACTCTCTGCCGTTAGCTATAATCGTTATAATCGATCGCCAAACGATTAAATGTCAAAATCTTCTATATTCATCGACTTCGAATACGGAGAAGGAGACAAAAGTTTTTAAATTATCTAAAATTTATATTCAGTGTTTTTTTTTTTTTTTTTCCTCTTAACGATCATCACAGATTCTTACAGATAGAATATCATATATCTAATTTTTCTGTGAGAAATCAGTGAATATACTATAGCTTACTCCTTTTTATCTAAATTGCCGGGTTTAATTAACGCGTTCTGTTTGACGATCGTTCCGATCGGTCGACGACCGATCTACACGACGAGTGTACTTAATTCGCATTAATTTATTTATGCGTTCGCACGGGCCCAATCCTCATATTGACTTCCGCGTGAGAGAGTTATCTGTTTTTAATATATTGCGTGTATATGTGTGTGTTGCGTATATCTTTACGTATGCCCATATGACTGTAACTTTTTCTTTGCCTTTTACGATTTTTTTTTTCTCTTTAGCGGCGATAATACATTACCAAAAGCTATAGATACCCTTTATGCGCTGCTACCAAGGTGTCTTTGTTGCGATTAATTTCATAATTCGCGTGCCTGCCTTCGTGATAATTTTTTTCCGACGCCCTATACTTACGCGCGTTTAATGATTTGCCTCACTGTCTGCCATTATTATAGTTAATAATTGATTGTGATTTAAACAGGTACGCACACTCACACACACACACACACACACACACACACACACTCATTCGCTCTACTATCGTTACTCTTTCTTCCCCTGCCCGTCTTCTTCTCCCTTCTGTTTTCTCGCATTTCCAATTCCAATCGATCGATCAGTCACTCATTCTCCCGCTTTTCGGATCAAACAATTCGCGTTTCGCTCGCTCGCGTTATATTTATTCGGGAATAAATGGAAGCGATATTGTTGACAACAAACATTTTGTTTCACTACAAACGACCATTCATTTTTCGCGAAATGGAGGAATCCGATTGAAAATAATATGCGCGTATATTTTCGCGTATTACACGCGACGTTAATTTCAAAGATTTGAAAGATTCGATTACGTCTCAGATAAGAATCTGATTTTTTTCAATGTTTAACATCGAAAGTTGAAGAGTGGAAAGGTCGCGGGGCTGAAAAGGTCTTCTCTAAAGGTAAATCCATTCGATGGGGAAATTTTCCGAAGCCTCCATTACGCGTTTACATCTTTGTACTTTCTACAGTCGACAGCGGGCACATCATCATGACCCTTCGCATCTATAATATTTTTATCCTCGCAAAAATCGCTCTCGCGAAGTCTTTTCCCGGCCGCGATAATTTAGCAATAACTAGGCTTCGCGTTGCGGTTTACAATACGCACGAACCACAGCGATCATTTTCACGAGTATTCATTAAAATTATTATGTTAATTTTCTCTTCTCTCCGTTTCTATTTATTATCGTTTGATTAGTTGCACTAGCCTTGATTGTCGGCATTTAAGGGCTGCTGGTACACGCAGCGTACACATGGCGACGTGCGCCACTTCCTCGTCTGAGCGCGCCTCTTCCCTAACATTCACAGAATTAACATTCACAGACTCGTAAATTACCTTTATTTTTTGAACAACTAGAAATTATATTGACATTTTAGTCTCGAATATCATCTGCGATTTTTTTTAAATATCTTATATAACGAATCTTGTTTTACGGGAGAAAAGAAGAATTCCTCCTTGCGAGCGAATCGAACTAATCGGAGCATCTTAATTTACAGCAAAATTATAAATATATTAACATATAAAAAAATATAAAAATTTAACACAAAAGACTTATTACTGTTGATGAGAAGACAGAACTTTCGAGTTTATAATTCTTCGAAACAAATCGTGACGTCAAATGACGCAGGGCGATAATTCTTCGAGGGTATACACCTTGATTTTTTTTTAAATACGTACGTAAAAACGGATATCGTAGAAACGTCGATGTCATCGCAGATATTTCCGAGACGTTTACGAGTCCTATTATTCCCTCGATGACGTCGCTGTCGTAAGGTTTCCGAGCGTTCGTCTTTTTTTTTTTAGTGGAGCAGCAAAGTCAGTTATATGTGACAATAAGCGTACGGGTGTCTCGCCATATCTTGTCTTTCGCTGTTCCACCTGAAAAGAGTACGGCAAGCAAGCAAGTACTCGGGAGCCTCAGCCATCGAATACCGATCGCGCTTGATCGATGATCGACAGCTACTTCTCGACGATCGTCAAGTCGTATCGTCGTCTGTCTTTTTAGCGCAGTCGTTCATCCATTTGGGATCGATCGATGTCTCGAAATCTCGAGGAGGTATATACGATGATACTCGCACCTTCGACGAGATCCGGGTTTGCCCGCGTGCTCCGACAAGCATATATATTTTTTTCGTATCTCGTAATCTTTGTCGAAAATCCGTTATTTAGAAACATTTCTATAATACCGCTTGTCTTCACGTGCGGTTCGTGCGAGACCTCGTCGAAGAGGCTTCACGTACCCCCTCCCCCTCCCTGGGTGTATATGTATGTACAAATATTCAAAATTCAAACGGGAGGAAAGAGGTACGGGCGGGTCGAGACGGAGGAAGGGGAAGGGGAGGTCCGGGGGAGGAGAGGAGAGGTACTAAGGATCTGTGTGGAACAACTTCTTACGCGTGTAACATTATAATACATAGAACTAGGCGCCAAGCTGTACAACACAAAACTCACAGTAGCCGTCCGGATTCTACATACAATACGGTAAATATATGTCGATGCCTGTGGACGAACGTCACCGCGTAGATACTTTTTCTCCGTTTAAAATCGGGGGGAGGCACCAGTGACATAGCTAGGAAAGAAAGAAAGGAGAAACGTGTAAGACGGAAGCTTGCAAACTATTTTCCTCCGGAAACACGTGGCTCGATTCGGCAGAATCCTTCTGGGAAGTGTGGGACACAAAGAAAAGTGCAAGTTTGCAGACTCCCAATAATAAGCTCTGTACGTCGAAGTGTTATTCAATCGGCCTTTAATCGCTCTCTCACGAAATCTTAGGCTTTTTTTTTTTCCAACCTGGTGAACGCCCCTGGGGACTTGGAACACAGCAGGACATTAATGGCGAGCTCGCGAACAGCTCGGCGTCGGTCTCGCAACGTCGTCTCGATGGCGCTGCGCGAACGACGCGGACTTTTGCGAGCCGCCGATAAGCTCCGCACGTAATAAAGTTCGGTCTGCGCCTTCGCGCCTCGTTTCTCTCGTCTCGTTTCTCGAAACTCGCCCGAAATCGATTTCACGGCATGTACGCGCGTTTGCCTCTGCAATACTTTTTTTTTTTTTTTTTTTTTGCGACGCGTGCGTCATCGTTGAACGAGTCGCTCGCGCCGTTCGGTGGAGAATCCAGCTATCGAAGCTTTGTGCAGGAAACGCGAGCGGCATCGTTCGACGATGTAAAAAAAAATCCTCGTTGGATATCTTTTGTTTCTTGGTTTCTTTTGATTTCTGGTTTCTTTCACGGTCCGGCGATCGACGGGTATCACTGAATGCACGTCTAGAGAGAAAAGTGAGTGATTTACCCATAAGAAAGAGGAATCTTTAGACAAATGGTATACGTCATAACAACATTGCTCGTACAAACTCTGTTTTACTCTCATTTTCTTCGAATCCGTTTCCTCTCTCGTCTCTTTTCGTCTTTTTTGCCGCGTAAACTCGTACGTATGCGCGTCAAACGGCGTCTCTTCTTCTTCGCGAATAAAACATTCTCCTCTTCTTCGCGAATAAATGACCTGTCTCGATTTTCTCACGTCCCCAAACAGTGGCGATTCAGGCTCTAAACGAGGAGGTCATCCCGTTTACGAGTGTAATTGCCGTGATCTCGAGGACGACGAGTCTCCGTATTAACGTCCGTGTTGGATGTATCGGAAATAGGCGCACTAGAGACAACAAAGGATTCTTCGGTTTGAGGCACTAGGAGGCATCCAGGGCGAGGCACTGGGCGAGGAAGTCCTCCATGGAACGATAAGCGTGTTCGAGTACACCCCTCAGGGCGTGATCTTCGTCCGCGTAACTCTGTTTTTCAAGAAGGAAGCGACAATTAGAGACTCGCGTGCTCTTTCGCGAAAATCTCTCGTATCGTTCGTTTCGTTTTCGTTCTCTCACCTGATATCTAAAGATGACTCCCGCTTCGGACAAAGCCTTGGCGAAGGCAACGCCGTGCGTGTAAGGCGCTGTGAGGTCGGCTAGGCCGTGAAGAAGATAAAGGCTGTGACTGGGCACCAATTTCGCCCGTTGCGTAAGATCAGCCTCCACGTAACCCTTGTAATTCTCAGCCGGAGCACCGAGGACCCGTTCCGTAAACGCGGAATCTGTGATGATCGAGGCAAGCGATTAAAACTCAGCAAAAATTAAAACGAGAAAACGACGCATCGTTTTCTCTTTGAAATTCATCATACGCTTACTATAATACATCCAGTCGGCGATCGGATTCACCGCGACGCCGCACTTGAAGACGTTCTCCTGATTACCGAGGACCATGGCGGTCACATATCCACCGTAACCCCATCCCCACACGCCAATTCTTTCGACGTCGAGATACTTGTGCGTTTTCAAAAGGTGTTTCAATACGGTAAGCTGATCCTGCACCTCGACGCCACCTATCCTTCTGAAGAGATCCCTCTTGCCCTGGCCGCGGGCGCCGCGTACGTCCAGCCTCACGTAGACCACGTCGTTGTGACTCGACATGTACGTTCCCCAGTCTATCCGGAACTTGTCCGTGACCATCTCGCTACCGGGACGGCCGTTCACCTCGACGAGTACGGGAAATGCGGCGTCTCTGAGTTCCTCCCGCCACGAAGGAGGCAGTAGCAGCTGCACTTGAGCCCGCCAACCTTGAGGTAACGGCACCTACCGATCGTTTCGAGAGTTGTTGAGCATCGATATATAAAATTGATCGAGATAAAAATAGGATGAAAATAGGATCAGGACGGAGGAATCAGGTATCCACCTCAAAATTTTGTCTGGTGGGTAGCGCCAGCTCTGACAGCTTGCCCGCACGTTGGATCCCCGTGTCGTATAGCACGCGTACCAGCTTGTGCGTTGACATTGTGTGCACGGCGGCGAGAGGAAGGCCAGGGCCCTCGCAGTACAGTACATAATAACCCTGCGCGCCTTCTTCCACCGACGGACTGACTGAAGCACCGAAATGCGTGCAATTCGTGTAATAGCGTCTGCAGTGTGCAACGAATTCGAACCTGTTAATTTTTTACACTACCAAGAATCGATCTATCTAGCATTTTTTTTTTTTTTTTCTTTTATGGGACTTGCCTACTGCTCCAAAGGACATCTCCAAGATCGCACGTCACGCATAAGGGTTCGAAGTGACGAGGATCGTCCGCGGCGGGATCGCGTACCACATAGAGATGTCTCTGGCCAGGTCTCTTTTCTCTAGTGCCCAAATAATAAACGAGATGCGCCTTGGTGTCCCATGCCAAGATCTCACTCACCTGTTTTAAGAAACATTTGCACGATTAAATATTTTTTCCTCTCTTATTCCTTACACGTTATATTTTTTTAATCACTACTATATTTTCGATATTTCTGTAATCATTCTATATGTCCATTAATCATAATTTTTGGTTTATAATTAGCCTTCAAATAGCCTTCCGTCTAATAGTAGTTTAATAATAAATGAAACAAAATTATAAGTGAAATTCTATTCTAAAATTTAATATGAATATGAATGAAAATTTAATTTATTACGAATATAAATGTGGTGCGAATTATCTAGGCTGGGTTTTATAATTTGCGATATATCGATTCTAAAACCCGCTCACCTCGTAACGACCATGGGAGAGAACCGCTATTCTCTGCTGCGTGAGTGTGACGTGTTTTATATGCGTGAAATGCTCCTTGTCGCCTTCCTGCACCATGGCCAGTAGCAGAAAGCTATCTCCGTCCGGAGCGAAGAGAGGATGCGGTTGGGCGTCCAGCCACAATCCTTCGGGTGCCCGCTCCGAGTGGGTCTCCTCACATTCCCACGTGGGAGCGCGGCAGGCCGACACCATAGACAGATTTTGCATTCTCGTCATCCAGACGACGGCGACCTGCGAAGCGTCGTCGCCGACCCAGCCGGCCGATATCAGATAGTAATCTCTAAAAATATTCGCGAAAACGAATTTCATTAATGTGAAGTCATGAATGAGCGATTTAGCAATTTTTCGATTTTTGATTTTCTAATATCGACTCTATATTTTCTAAAAATTACTCGATATACTATTTATATCTCGCAATTAGCATGCAATTATCCCTTCGGTAATTTGACGTACTGTTCGTTCAAGAACGGCGGTGGCTTCAGCTTTATTTTCATTGGCCACGTGACGTTCCCGGTGTAATTCGTCGAGCTTACGTTGCCAAGATCCATGACCCACAATTCGACCTCCGGATTGGGCGAGCCCGGTCTCGGATACCTGACCGATCTGGAAGGTGGAAAAGATTTGGACGCGCCCAGGGGACTCGGGCTGGCTCCGTCTTGACCCGGCGTGCCGAACCAAGGGAACTCCAACGCGGACACTTTGGTGTCATTGAACACCGCATAAAGGATATGCGTGCCGTCCGGACTGGGCCAGATCGCTTGCGGCCTCGGCAGCACTTCTTCCTGATACAACCAGTCGGGCACGCCGTTGTAAATTATCCCGGGTACGCCTGTATCGGTCAGGCGAATGTCCTCCGTCCCGGCGGGTCCCATTCGAAGAAAAATGTCGTTCTCGGAGATCATCAGGAGGCCGGACGTGTTGCCCAACCACGTGGCATGTTGCAGTCGCGTCTGGTGCATGTGTCGCGACGCTTGCAAGCGAAGAGGTGTGTGATGGCTGGTAAATAAAGGATCATGACACAATAGAACACAATATATTTAATGATTTTAATGATTCTATAACACACTTTGTGTGTGTATATATATATATATATATATATGTATATATATATATATATATATATATATATATATATATATACAAATATAATTTAAAAAACACATCTAATGCATAAAAATAATAACAGAAGATTGAAATGAATGAAATGGAGAAGAAAAAGAACGATTAAAAGTCATAAATTCAAAAAAATTATCTTTGGATAGTAAATTTATTTCTTTTTTTTTTTTTTTTTTTAATAAATATATCGATTAAGATTACGATTAAGATTACGCTGATTGTTGTAATATTCATAGTAACTTACTCGTTCGTGACGTCATAGACGGTGTAAAGAGCGGTGAAAGTGTTCTGAAAGACCTGCAACATTTTTACATATGTATCATGCGAAATTTAAGAGGACCGGAAAACAAAGGGAAGTCCATAGTGTCCAGAGTGAATGTGTTTTCGATAGCGATAATCGACGGCTAACTGCAACAAAATTGCGCCGCGTCGTATTATACACGTTCGAGCGTTTTATCGATAAACGACGGATCAGAGAGTTAGGATGCAGCTGCCGCGCGAAAAACTTTCCTCGAGAGGCTTCCACGTTTGAGCTACTTACCGGCTTGACATTGTGTCTGAACAATACGTAACGCAGGTCGGAGCTGCATTCGTAGCCCTGAACGTTCAGTTGTCTCTGAAAGCAACGTTTAATAAAGATTATATTACCGTCTGTGCGATATCGAGCAGAATCCGGTTTCAACATCACATAATTACATTCGAGAGGCAATTGCGTTTTCTGTTAAAAGCTTTAGCGGAGTTTTACTTTTATCTTAAATCGTAAAAATCCTCTCCTTTCCAATCTCTTAACCGCCAATCTCTCGGGCCCGATTTCTGCTCTGGCGTTAATTTCGTATGCATTAATAATTTTCTGTACATACAGATAGTATTTGATTTTATCTTAAGAAAACTCATTGAAAAATATTTCGTTGACATGAAACATTTAATATCCGGCGTCCATATTTTTTGCAAAACTTATTCCACTTACGATTTAAAGGTTGAAAAAGAACGTATCTAAATTAAGAGATCAAAACGCATATTCTCATATGCGCGTAAAAGAGGAGTTGTCTTATTATTAACATCCATCGCGTCCGAACACCTGTGTTCTCATTCGAATTTCACTTATTCGTTTCGTTTCTTCATTTTTTTCCTTTTCGCGAGATGGTTTTTATCTCTAGTTTCTAGAATAAAGTTCACGATCATTTTTCACTAACTAATGCGATTAAGGTCGGTATTAGGATCATCGTGGGGTCGTTCTACTTTCAGGTGCAAGTTTTTGTGGCATTTCGTGCCACAGATATCGCATGAATATATTGCGGCTGGTAGTCGATACTTGTATCCGAAAGAACGACGAGACGCGAAGCCGGACGAGCATGACGCGTGTCCTGGTGGATCGGATCAATGCGTCGTATAAACTCGTCTATACCTCGCCTAGCGGGGTCCGAGAGGGAAAAAGAACGCAGATTTGGAACCTGTCCAGACTAAGTGGATCGGCTCTCATGCGCACGCATACTTATCACCGCTACCGAGATCGATCACTCTTTCTGTCTCGTTATAAGCCGCTTCCCTTCCCGCTTCTCTCTCTCTCTCTTTTTTTTTTCTCTCATTGCCCGCGTCAGAATGCGCAGTGGAGACATCCTGTCATATTTCATCTCGTGATTTACATTTCCGTGAATTTTTTTTCACGAATGTCCCACGTTAGACGCGCGTTAGAAATTCTCGAGATGATATTATCAGGCGAGAATGCTTAATCGTCGCTTTTCGCCCACCTCTCGTCAATTCTAATCAAAATACCATCAGATACAAATGTGGTATTGTTGAATCTAAAGTGCAATAACTAGTAGTATCTCAGAGTACCTCATATTTATCCCGCGCGCGTGCCTGCAGGGCATAAACAGGGCAGTGGGATGCTCCGGATTCCATTTTACATGCGGTTTAGTCTTTGTTTCGCAACGCACCGCGAGGCACACTCGGTTCTAGTTTGCCGATCGGCAGAACAAAACCAACTTTCGATAAAGGGTGCGACTTACATTCCCCTGTCCTATATAAAAATTCTCTCCGTATATAGGAACGCTCGGAAACATCGTTCGACTGTTTGTCTCAATTAGGAACCCACCGGGAGCTCGGAAGGAAGAGAGAAAGAGCAAGCTGAAAAAGTAGTATTTTACGTGAAAATACATGTCTTCTTGTATCCTCGACCAAAACTTATCTCTCGGGGGAACCTTAAAGTATCGTACAGGAGAAATTATCCGCTTCAACCTGGCGATATATATTTACCCCCCCCTCCCCCTCCCGTTTCGTCCCTATTGTTTTTCTCCCCTTTCCACTCGGCACGCAACAATAAAGAATCATAAATGGCTCAAAATTAGAAACTATTCTCTTAGCTGGGAGATTTCGAATCTCGCAAGTTGAGAATTTTAAAAAGCTCGCAACTCCGCTCCGCGTTTAACCTCGCGGGCGACAGAATGGGGCTCGTATAGTTCCTTCTTTTTGCATTCGCCACGTAGGAATATATCTGCACTTAGGCTAGTTGGCGCGTAATTATCTGGCGAGTGCGAGGGTCATGTCTCCAATTAATCCTGGATAAGCGCGACAATAGCCCGATATCGGCGGATTAGATACCAAGGGAGCTAAGGATACCTCGACTGCATCGCTAATGCGGATATTCCTACCGTGGCTGGTGATTTAGGGCTCCGCCCTGAAATCTGATGGAAATAACGTCCTCCCTTGGCCGACTGGCTCGGATCCTCGCCAGGATCCGAGCCAGTCGGCCAATTATTATTATCGTGAATGAATTTGGCATCCGTTTCCAAAAATTCGGCAACTCGCTCAGCCGAGTATTTCCACTCTTGCGATGTGTGTCAATCGACTTTATTTGGCACGATATTCAAGTCCAAACAGAATTTGTTTAGCGTAATGCGAACTAATTAACATATATAAATAGAATTGATTCTATAAATAAATGTATTTACTTTAGACGGTGTGCGATAACTCTTTCGAATAACATTTAATATTTGCCAATAATTAAAGTGATCGATAATAATTACGCGCGAGATAATATATATCCAGACGATGAAATTAATTACAAATTTCAAATTTACGTGGCCGTAACAAAGTTACGGCCGTTTCATCTCTTACATCTTACGAAGTTATGATTGTTGCATAATTTAAAAATGGCGTTAATTCCGGTAATTAATTGCATTTCAACTGCGTGATTATTTCAGTGAGATGCGCTAATTACTCCACTAATTGTCAGTTACACGATAAATTCGAGTTGCAACTTTAGATTCCAAAATCTATACGTTTATATATCTATTATTTTAGAATAATTGAGATAGGATAATCCAACGACAAATATGGATTTCATGTTGAATAGTTTAATCCATATTATTAAAATTGTATATACATCTAAAAAAAACGAATCGAAACGAAGTGCAATCAAAGTTAAGTCGTACCGATGATTTTTTTAAGAAGATTATTAATAAATAATAATTCTCGAGTTTTCTCGAGAAAGAGAAAGAGAATTTTAAATTTCTTGCGTTTTTATGTCCCCATCCTTAAAGCGACTTTAATCTCCCAATCTCTTACTGTTGCGTTAGAATACAATAATACTTTCGCTCTTTACAAATAATTCTCTTGATCCTTTTGATCCAGCGGAATTTCCCTTTTTCTTAAATAACTCCAATTATTTTTCTCCTTTTCAGAATTACTTCAGAATTACACAGTTTACGCTTATTAAGAATTCAATCTAATTCATAGCCCATTTCTATAGAAATTTACCTTCTGATCGTTAGACCATACTGCAAATATTTGTCTTGTTAAAGATTCCGTTGCAACCTCATTGTTGAGTCCGACCGCATACAAAGAATTGTCTAATTAGGAAAGTTTAGTCGTTTTTTAATAACTTTTACGCAATAATCTCTGTGCCCGTATGTAAAATCGACGGCGGTACGATGTGCGATGTTATTAGCAAAGTCTATCATAATGATAAAGAGCGCACCGGCATGTGCACATGTGTATACGTACAAGTGTATGATTAGAGACTAAAAGGGATACGGCGTTTTCGCGGGTGTCCAGAAGGGAGAGGGAACCATCGTCGGCCTGGTAGACGAACTTTTCGTAAGTTATCCAAGTCGGTGGTAACCTGTGCGGTGTCAGGTCATCACGAAGGCACTCGTCTAACGTAAGACGTCTGCCGCTCCAATAGAGAAGCTCGTCGACGTACCTGTAATAAAAAAAAAAAAAAAAAAAAAAAAAAAATAAAAAAGCTAATTTACAAAAACAGTACGAATTTGAAAGTGAAATGGGGGGTCGAAATAAATTACTTTATTGATCTTGATTATAAGAGGAGCACGTACGTCGATGGATTTATGTTGTTAATAAAAGAGAGAAAGAGATTTTATGTCATTTTCTTGCCTGTCATATATCTGTGCGAATTGCGAATGGATAGTTAAAAGTTAAAATAAAGAGGAAGACAAAAGGAGAAAAAGTAACGCGAACTCACCCGAGAAGATAAATTGCCGTGACGATGCCAGCGATAACGAAACCGATGACCAGCAGTGAGAAAACTATACTCCGCCAATTGTGGCCGCCCTCCGCGTACGTTAAATCCTGTGGAAGAAGACAACGTCGTACGTAATTATCGGTCGATCCACGAGATCGATTTGCAAGCTATAGTGCAAAAGCGGATTGGATACGAGAGAGAGCATGCAAGTCACGAATATATATAGAGAGAGAGGTCCAGGGGATAATTAGAAAGTTTAACAACAAACGAGAAACGAACGATCAGTAACACTAAAGACCCTGCATCTAGAATATCTACGTATTCCATTCGCGTTCTCCGCTGCGTTTATCCCGCGAGATCGCAAATATAGTATAATATAATATAACACATAAAAAAATATACGTATATGTGGGCATATCACAATCATAATATTTTAATAACATATCAATTATATATATGTAAAAATGTGTTTTGTGTGTGTGTGTGTGTGTGTGTGTGTGTGTGTGTGTGTGTGTCAATATGTAATCTAAAAATAACTATAATAATAAATTTTAACTGTTGCTCTGTCAAATTTTCCAATTCTCTTTTTGATGAAAATTGAAATGTTTGATTAATCGTTCCACTTGTGAAGGGAATCACTAAATCTAATAGGAAATATGATTTAAAGAGTAAAGTTTGCCTTTGTTTTTATCGAAAAATAAAAATTAAATTATTATCATCATCCACTTTTTATGTCTGGGAGTGACATTGCGTGTGATTTAAATATGTTACGAAAGAATGCATCACCATACATTTTCGCAACGTTTCGCCGCACATTTTAATTTATTTTCTTCAGTCGTTAAAAATACATAATTTCACTACTCTCGGGATGCAAAATTTGAGAAAGAGATAATAAATTAATTTACATATTCTTTTTATTTTTTTTTTTTTTTTTATCAAAATGAAGATAAATTTTATTGTTAAAATAAATTGGATTTATTTACAATAGTAGCTCATTTATATCGAAATTAATATGAAATATGCAAGAAACGGAATATATCCGGTGCGCGTTCATTTTATAATAAATTAAATATTCGTGGCGATAGCATTTCCGTTCGCATATGACGTTAAATTCTCATTCGTTTTTTGTGGCGTACAACTTAGTGTTTTACACACACACACACACACACACACACACACACACACACACACACACACACACACACACACACACACACACACACATATATATATATATATATATAGGGGCATCATTCTGCTATTCGCACATCCTCGCGTTACCTACTATCATTTCAATTAGCGATTATCAGACGATTAATTATCTTCCGCAATTAATGATTCGTGATTGTATCGACGACTGAGGCGACGTTTATTCATCGAGGCAGATATTTTGTGCGAATTATTCATCTGAAATGGTGAAATGGAGAAACGATGAATGAAAATTATATATTGTTTTCTGATTACGATTATTTATGGCACGAGACAATTGTTTCTTTAACGACGTTTGCTTCCGAGCGATGGCCCATATTGTGTTTTTCGTCTAAATGCAATTTGTATACCATCATTTTTGAAAGCACGGAATAATACACGAATCGCCAGACCCGTGTGATTTAAGTAAAACAAAAAGCTAAAAGCGATGATGATTCGTTAAAAAAGAAAGAAAGACTCCGTTCGTCGATGTAGCCCGCATACTCTTTTCCAACTTGACATAATTTCTTTTGAGAAAATCATTTGCTCAATCAGATTCACCTTATAGTGCTCGTAAAATCTCGCTCTCTCTCTCTCTCTCTCTCTCTCTCTCTCTCTCTCTCTCTCTCTCTCTCTCTCTCTCTCTCTAGGCGAATTTTTCTTTGTGATAAAATCACGATATGATTACCACACACGTAAATGATTTATCCGATTTATTCTCTGCACTTTGTGCTAAAATTTAATGAACTATGACTTCGTAATGAGAAACGCATATGGCCACATTTCGATTTATTAATCAGTTCACAAAAAATTGACGTTTATTATTTATCCAGTTTGAGACTTGTCTCGTTGAAATACCGTAGTGTTTGTTTGTAGAACCGGACTTTATTTTCGTAGACCGTAAAATTGCTTTTGGGGTCGAGGGGAGGTTCGATCGCGCCACCGCGCCACCGTCAGGAATATCGTGGTTTCCGGTCGCTCTCATGGAAGTACGTCACCGGCTGCTGCGTTATGCATATTGCATGCGTGGTGGCCTGTACAGTCGTCCTTCTGTCCACGAGTACTGGTCCGGATAACACGTGCAGGCCGTGTAATGCAGACGAGTCGCGCCGGAGGACTAGGAGGCGTGTGTCTATACGACGTGCGGATCGTTATGTATTTGTTAGAACAGCCCCGCACGTGTTCCCGCACGGGAATTTGCTCGTTTTAGGTAAACGCGCGGAGCGCGTCGTTCGGATTGAGACTTGAGATTTATCTTCGACTGCACGTTCAGATATCGATCGAACTCCGTTCGCTCGAGAGGAACATGGGGAAATGGACCCAAACGCGGGGTTAATTGAATTAAACGTTGAAGCGATTTGTTAGCTAACTGATCCTTCGTTTAAAAATTAACGATGATCATATATCGCGTATATTTTATGCGTATTCGCAACAAAATAGTCGCGGTTGCGCGACACAAATGTCAACAAAATTGCGGTCTGTCGCTCGCCAAACAACCGAACTCGCGTTTGGAAAATAAACGTGGAGAAATACCTTCTTTCTTTCCCTGTCTCTCTTTCTCCATCTCGCTGAATTGCGTGCCATTAGCGCGGCGCAAGGCATTCCGGGATATAATTTAAAACGATTTATATCCCCTCGAAGTAATCCCCCGTTTTATCTCGGATATCGATAATGATGTTGCTCCGAAGCAGACAAACGATCGACTGCCGCGCCGATTGGCCAACGTTACGCCGCGGTAATCGCTTTTGGACGACCCGACCTGTTTATCCAGATAAGTAATCGCCGATGTCTCGTTCGAGCGATTCGCCATTTTCTTCCCCGACACCTCGGCTCTCGTTTCCTTCTTTCTCTCCCGCCGATCGATTTGCCGCCGCGCCACGCCGCGCCGCTTTGAATTCAAAACGCATCTCGTCGCGTGCACGTGTCGTCGCGGGCCGCGAGATATATGGAGTGATCATAAATTCACCCCCCCCCCTCCCCCGCGAAACGCGACAGCATTCGGACTTCGCGAGCTGATATCTACATTGCCAAGTGTTGCACGATGCGGACATTATTTCGCGGAAGATTCACGCTGCTTTATACGGCAATAACGCCACCAGCGAAGATGGAACATTCAATTTTTATCACCCGCGCGGATTTCACGCGTCAAATATTCCGCGTTGTATAAAATCAGAGCGCGCCGTTGTACATTTCTCGCTGTGAATATGTTAGCGACTTCTCGTGTAGCTTTTGTGCGTGTGTAGCCAATGTTATATTATACAATTTACATAAATATGTACGGTATAATCGTGCTACAAGTTAGGAAAAGGGTCAGGATAGTTTTGGAGGACGGTGTTGGACAGTGCTGGTTTCTAATCTTCCTTGATTTTCTCACTGAACTATGGCATTTGCTTGGTCACCTTTGCTTTCTTTATGAGGCGCGTTTATGGGAGGGGGGGGGGCGACTACTATATTGAATTAAGTGATATACGATGCCGCCCGCGTATGGGTGATACTAACGTTTATTGTTCTTATGATTTTCTCTTCTCAAAGTTGACTTTATCGCTTTAGACGTCAAATTGAAAAATTGTGCAACAGAAAAAAAAACTATAATGAGGGCGTATAATATTTTTCTCTTTTTTACAGAAAATTTGATAAAGAAGAGATTGTTAGATATTAGCCACCAATTTTTGTTTGACATATCAGAATTCAAAATTCTCTCTCGGCTGCATATTTACATCTTATTTTATACGTGTATTGGTTTTAAATAAACGTTGTTGAGGAAAGTTTACTTTTTTCAATTTGAATGTTTAATTAAAAGATAAGAGAATCTTCTCTGTTTTGCAACTCCGCAACGCCTGTATGCGTTACGAAAAGGTGAAAAATATCGCAGCCCAGACGTAATGCGATATTATCATTTTTTTAAATATTTTTAAATATCGTGCTACCGTGTAAACACCGTTTACGTGAATTCTGTGCAACGCCGCACCAGAAATAAAGACGCACGTTTGAATAAAATTCCTGTCGATTGGTCAGTTAAGCTCCGGAGAACAGAGTTTTTACAGATTTGCTCGAGGAGCCTTCGATATTTCTCCCAACTTTTTCACGTTTATTTTTTTTTCTCCATTTTAATCTCGTTTACGTTTATCTCGCGGTTTAGCTGGCGAACGGCCAAACGTTACGGAGGTAGCCGGTTCATTAAAATTTTTGCAAAACTTATCGTGAGCGATAAACTATTTTCAATAAAAAAAAATACATATTTTTGAAAATATCAAAAATAAATTAAATTGCATCGGATAGTACGCTATTATTAAGATAACAATAATGTAGTACATTACAGACGCGGTTATTTCGTTATCTCGTCACATACTCTGTCACCGGTGCGCCGAGTTGGTCCAACAAGTATTCGAGTTTGTCAGACGAAATATGCCTGCGCATCGAGCGAGCCAAATACAATAGGGATTAATTCAAAGGAAATATCTGCCGCGATCGTGCGGTAATCCGGCATGATGGTTTTCGGATATTCCATCGTGGCGTGTAATGAACTGCAACGGTATGATAGATAAGGTCGCTCGCACACGCGCGCGCGCCCCCCCCCCCCCCACACACACACACACAAACAAAAATACGTAAGGTACTGTATTCGTCGCCGTACACGTTTGCGGTCACGTCGCATGCGTTCAGTTTATTTCCGTTCGGTTTACGAAGCGCGAAAAACGTCACTGACAAGAGCAACTTTCGTCGTTTTCGCTATATTAAATTTTAATCGTCGGTCCTCTCGCCGCATCTTTTCTATGCGAAAACTCACAATGTATCCGTGACGCGGAATATAACGATAACTAAAATTACATATAAAAGTATATAAAAATGTTTTTTTAAGAATATACAGTGAAACGGAGGTTGAAATAAATTCAACTTCAACGTGCGGTCCATCGAACAGCCGACGCGATCGAACGATAACGTTTGCACTTTTTTTTTTCCCTAGTAACAGGCTGCCGTAAATGGCACGAATGATAAAATTTAGCGCCGATGATAAAAAGATGTAAGTCTCTTCCAATATTTGGCAATGGGATCCCTATAACCAATTACGTCGGACCGAGGCGTTTTCTGAAAATTTAACACGCCACTAGGTGGTTTTCTCATTTCGAGCCCGCTGCTTTGTCATCGGATAACTAAGTACATGGGGACGAAACGCGATCGTTATTACCGTTACAGTTCCAATAACGCCACACGATATCATCGTCGGCTACCGTTTCGCGATTCGCGTTTCAAATCGTAGAACTGTCGCGTACGTGAATTGCACGCCGCCGTGCAATTTCACGTAAAATTGCTATTTCGAACGAGTCCACGATTGAGAGAATTCATCGCGTTACGACGAGGACCGTCGTTAATAATCGATAAACGGGCAGTAGAGTTTGACCGTTGGAAATCTCACGTTCGACCGATTAGCGCGTAACAATGCAGTTATTACGGAACGCGATCGTAAAAGCGTGAAAATTGGGCCATGGCACGTCGTCCGAGAATCCGAGGCACCTGTCGTTGTCGCTGACTGTCGGTGTCGCTGTTTACACGGCAAAAGTGTACCGCATTTTAGACCGTCGCCCGACTTACGGAATTTATTTACGCGGAACTTATCCGAAAGCGTTATCTTTTACACGCTCTTTAAAATCCACGACCGTCGGAGAGTGCTTTTGCAGAGATCCGCTACGATTACGATAAGCGGATGCGATAAGCGCGACCGTAACGTTCGAGAAAATTGCGAACGACATAACCACGCCACTTGGATCACCAAATAAAACCTAAGTCGTGAAAAATGATAAAGCTGTGATTGCTTATCTTCCGAGAGACTGGCGGAAGTCATGGCTGCTCCTTCCTCTGCCGTTCGCAAGGACGAAGATCCGTTTGTGTCGTCATGGACGATCGTCACCGCTCACCGTCCTCGTTATTTCGGGCTCATAGTGCGGCACATAACTTCACTTCGTTTCACCCGACACCAATAATTAATTCATCCGTTCAAGAGGCACAGATGCGCCGTTCAGACCGCCGTGCGCGTTTCTGCCAAGTATTTCAGCCTATCCGCCGCCCACCTCTCGCGATTCTCCCTCTCTCTCTCTCTCTCTCTCTCTCTCTCTCTCTCTGTTCCTTCTCTATATACATTTAAAATGTGTATACATTTAAAATGATAAACACGCGCGCATATGCACACACGTCATTGCGCCACGTGTCAAAATATCGCGCGGCCGATCGTCGACGATTGGAGATTGTCCGCGCGATCGATCCGCGCCTCGCGAACACGATCGAGCGATAACGACGCGCGAACGATACCAATCGGGGAGGTGTCCCCGGCGAACATAATTCCGCGGATCGATCCCTCGTTTACACGCTCTCTTCTCCGCTTTCTCACCGACACTCCGATCCGTCCTCCGGAATTATCGGCGTCCGACTAAACCCCGCGCCGCCACGCTCCGTGGATGTGATTTTCTTCTGAGGGCGGAGGGAACGCCTCTATCTCTCCCGGCGTTCTGCTCTTTTTGCCCCGTGTCCGGACAGGAAGTTCAAAGGGGTGACACACGTGCACACGTACGCGAGGCCGGCTTCATGTACGATCCGCTCCGGGGTCACGGGATCAGTCGTGCAAAAGGGCCGATAATCGAGCGTAAGCAAGCCGCGCCGACAACGCGCGTTCGACTGCCTTTAAACGCGGCAAAACGCGCTCTCTTCCTCTCCGCTCTTTTTTTCCGCGCGATTTCGCGCACAAAACAAAATACGAGGGAGGCGGGGACGAGCCGATTCGCGCGCGCGAAAATCATCAAGCGTTCGTATGGCACGGACATTAATTCGCGAGCGCTTGCAGTTTGGTGCGAGGGAATAATTTCGCGGGAGTTTCGACGTGATGACAAATGTGGGACGAGGCGGTTTCGCCGGGATGCGGCCCGCGCACCGAGAAACCGGAACCGCGAACGAGACGGAAGTTAAACTCGGACCTGAGGATTTCTAGAATAACGGGGGTTCGAGAAGTGATTCAACTTACGAAACTGCAGCCAGTTTCATCGCGGCGGTTCGTCCTCGCGGGGGTTGTAATGGTTTGCCGCGCCGCGCGTTCGTTCAAATTAAAGCGACGCCGAGCGTACGCCGGCCGTTAAGTATTTAATGGGGAGAGCTCGCTTTTGTTCGAGAATTTATCGCCGTTTTCTTCGGAACGAATAACGCCACGCGTCGCTGATAGAGATCTACGTGCGCGCGAAACGCTCCGTATTAAGTTGAGTCCAAGACCACGACGCGGTGTGCAAGAACGAACGAGCACTTACGGACGAGCATAAATAAATATAATGAGCGCTTTTCTCTTCCGGTAGAAAAGATGGACTATATATTCACCGATGTAAATTTGAGCTCGCGCTTGCCAACCACGCTCATTAAAGCGGATTCATTTATTTGTGTTCGTTCGTTCGCGTTTGCTGTTTGCTTGGTCCGAATCCGTCTTTAGATAGACGGTAGACGTCACTCGATCGCATCGCAGAAGTGATGATTACCATCACCGCTGATCGAAAAGTGGTTCGGTCATCGTCGGATAAAGCCGGCGCGTGCTTCGAGTTTCGAGTGACATTTAATCCCCTTTGTTGGAAAATTTACCGAGGGTCTCTGTGTGTGACTCCGAGAATGACCAATGTCCCGCGCGCGCGCGCGCGCGCGAATCGGACACGGAACGGCAATGAATAAAACAGCATTGTTGATTTTGCGGCAGTGGCTTCGCTTGTACGAGGTTCGCCGAGATGCATCGTGTACGTGTGCTTGCGGAACGTGTGGGCGTTTCGTGTGCTCGCGCACGTGCACATCGAGGAGAGCGAAACGGGTAGCCGTGCCGCCGTGCGACGCACCTTCTCGGTTTTCTGTTCTTTCAGACACCGGCGGCGGCCTCGTCGCGTTATCAGGTAGTCCGATAATCGAGTTACTCTCTAGGTGTGTGTGTGTGTGTGTGTGTGTGTGTGTGTGTGTGTGTGTGTGTGTGCGCGTGTGTGTGCGCGCCGTCGGCCAACAAAAGTTTCCCGAGTTTCTGTCGTCGGAATCCCTCCGTCGTCGTCCTCCTTGTTCTCTCTGCGGTTCTCTCCTCCCATTTTCCGTCCATCCGACGTGGCGGGTGATAAATTTGTTTACGCTCGTAGGTATCGACTGGACACCGCACACACGAAAATCGCATACGAACGAGAGAGGCGGCGGGCCGATCGATCGTCCGAGATGGGCGGCGTGCTATTAAAAAATTGTCGGAAAGTCAACTAAGCTGAATCCTAGTTACGCCATTAGCTCGGGCTAAGCGACGTTGATGAATTTGCCGCCGGTTTATCAATTACGGGGCTTTTGTATTGCGGACAGTTTAATTCCGTCGCAACCCTTTGAACTTTGACAAATCCGTAGGACAATGTTGGGGATGAATTATTTATGGCTCTTTCCGATCAAGGTGTGTTCGCGGATTGGAATCCTCGGCCGTCAAAGGGTGAGTCGTGTCACTCGAGAGAGGTACTCGCGACGGTTTGTTTCTTCTACCAACTCGCGGAGTCAGAAAGCCGAAGTAAAAGTCAAAGGTGAGCAAAGGGCGAGCAGACACGGCTCCCTGTGAACCATCGCCCTGATGGTTCTGCTAATTCGGCGCGACGAAATGCGACGGCGGTCGTTAACGCGCGGCGGTAGTTTCTAATAAAGCGCGAGTCTCTTTCACGAGAAAACTCGCTCGGCCGAAATCTCGGTCTCACGATCGATTAGGGGGAATCACAGATAAATAATTAATTTTTTTTTAGAGTGTCTCCGAACTGAATAAAATGGAGACGCAGTTTAAACTGAGGAAATACACGCGAACAGCGTGATAAAATGAACGGACCGTATCGCATCTATATTCTATTACCTTCAACGGGCATGGCGATTTTCAAAAATAGGGACGTCGTCAGATCGCGGCCCTTTGTTCGCGGATAACTGGTTAATTTAAATATAATTAAAACTGCTTCTCGTGCAAACGCGGGGTCGAAGGGGGGAGGGGGGGAGGGCATGAAGGGATAAACGGCGGGCTGAACTTTAGTAACACTTCCCGGGGATTCGCAAGTGCTCATAAACCTGCGAGCGATGGAGCCGTCTCTGGCGGGCAAAGAAGCCGTTTTATGTAACAAGGCGTGTTATATAACGTGTTTCGAGGAGAGACACGCGTGCGAATTGTACAAGTTCATAAACAGCCCGGGCACCTTTGTCGCTACGTGGAATATGTGACTTTATTATCTCTCCTCGCAACGTAACGGCCTCGATTGATGGGCACAATTAATTATCGCCCACTGTCCCGCGTTATTCCATTGGCCTATCTGGGTTTATATGGACTTACACGTGTTATTGCACGCTCTGTTTTTACACGCACTCGAGGGAACGTTGACGTCGAGTTAATGAGACGTTGGCCGTTTATTTAAACGATGGCCAAGAGTAATTCCGTAATTTTTCATATTCCGTTCGCTGGACAAGCAGCGAGCGTAATTGACGCGTAATTTGACTTTGTTAACGTGGGTGTCAATTTAAAGTTGACCGGCGACCAAGCGTTGCAAGATCGTCGCGAGACGCTAATTTTAAAATTTAGCCCTCTCGTCGAAAAAAGTTGAGCGAGCAAATGGCTTTCGGCTTTACCGAGATTTCAGCGAGTTTTTCTAACGAAAAGCTAACGATGCTTCGCGAAAAGGTCGAAATTTTTCAGCGAGAGGGCTGAAATACAAAAATTGCGCAACATGAATATCTAACGTCTAGTCGATAGTCCGCTGTTGCTAACTGCCGTGTCGGGAAACGGTACTCGTTATACCGAGTTATTACTCGCAGTTTGTACTCGTTGTAACTACGCTATTTGAATGTATTACGCTGAGTGGTCACTAATGCAGCTATCGACACACTTAACGCAAGTAATTTCTATCACGTTTGCGAGCACGTGCCTCCGCCAGAGGGTTTAATTGCCGTACGATCCGACACTCAAACCTAACATTACCGTCTATATGGGACGATATGCAAAATGCAATAGGATACAATCATGACAATCACTTTAACATCAATTAAAATTTCATGTCTATGGATGGGCGCTCTTCGCGAATTGTTCCTCCGAAAGTCTACAAACTATTCAGTCGCACGTATAGATTTAAATTGTTGTTTTAGATATTATTTGAAATTCTTGTAAAATCTTGAATGTCTCAAAACTCTAGAAAGTCTTGAATGTCTCTAGGAAATATTTTCTTAAAAGCGTCCGAATATCTAAAACGTTTAAAATTCTTAAAGACTGGAATTGTTGTCCATAACTATGTATAAAATAATAACACGATGAACTAAGATATAACGATATAAAGGGTTTAGGAGATGTATTTTCAAAATATTTGAAACTTTTAAAAATGTTTTGACCTTGAATAACATTCCAAGACAATTCGAGGTATTTTTGATATATATTTAAGATAATTTTATTAATTTTGAAGCTATTGATTATTTATATTGAACAATATTTTGAAATTTCTGTAGATGAAAAGATATGTGATATCTATATTAGATACATTATTATCTGAAACACGCATAGACGGGTTATCACATCTAGTCGAACTACTAAAGGATCGTGTGGAAGAGTGAAAGAGAGAAAGTGACTTTGATCTTATGCATTCACAGATTTGTCATTATGTACACTAAACAATTCATATATATATCGACCAATCACTAACATCAATCTCGTGTATCTCTCTACATGTTCCGCGCACAGTACGGATTATTAACTCACTTTGCCGCTTTACAATTTTTTTTTTTTTCTCGTAAATCGCGAGTTAATAACATGCACTTTGTACGCTCGTCGTGTCGATTCCAACCATCTACATGCATTTAAACCTCATCGTCACAGAAGAACTCGACGATTGGGATAGGGACCACTTGGTGAGAGCCGGCTGAGCGATTTACCTCTTTTACCTGGGCTGACTTTGAACGGGGATCGGCGACCTGGACGGTCTCATCGGGAGGCAGCCGCCAGGAGTTCCTCTCGATGTTAACGCTGGCGTTCATAGCGGCCTCCTCCTCCGCCTCCCGTGTCCTTCGTCGGTTTTAGCCACTTCGTCTCCGCGCGATCGTCTCCCCAAGGTCCCCAGGGTAACCCCCGGGCCACTCCTGGGGCCGAGGTTTTATTACGCCAATCCACAGTTTTCCTCACCTGAAGGAAAAAGAAGACGAGATCTAATAAATTTATATGCTAAAATATGGCACAGAGCGGCGAAAAGATGTACATTCGACTAAATCCGGCGGCGAAATTACCGAATGTGCTGATGAAAGCTGAATGAATATTGAATCGGGGGAGATGGAATATTGAAGGATGGCAGGAAGGTAAAGGGAGATAAAGAAGATAGACCGTAAGCTCACAGATGGCAGAAATCTCGGGGAATGAAACTCAAATCTGAGCCTTGGCCTAGGAGTTAAGCACGGTATACAGAGGTAATGGCAAATGGAAGTCGTGAGCAAATTTTGTCAGTGTGATACAAAGTTAAATTATACGGAATGTACATTTTGTATTCGCGGATATATATATATATATATCCAAATATATATATATATATATATATATATATTTGGATAAAATTACGAATGAAACATTCAACATTTTTCAGATAATATGCAATTAAGCCATAAAATTCGTTTAAATTTTTTTCAACGTTTTTTTGTGTATGGCGAGCGTTATCAGAGGCCGACTGACGATCTCTTCGACACTCGATGTCGTAATTTTTCCGGAGGAATTTAATATCCGTGCGGTACACGATTAGTCAACGCCCCGAATTCCGTGAGAAAGTTGCACCGTTTAATTCGCGATTTGTACAGGGAGGAAAGGAAGAAAAGTTGGCAATTCGCTAACCCAGTTATTGCGCGTCTTTTTGTGCAACGAAGTTGCAATGATGTGTGTTTGGTAACTGAAACGGGATCGCGATAACGAAGTACCGATTTCGGTTGCTGTTGAATTTATGGGGCATAAAAGAAATACAAAGGAGCAGTGGGAAGAGAAGGACGGCATCGATAGGACGACCGATCGAACTTTCTGTTCCTGTTTTCCCGTCGTTTACACGAAATAACGCACCGCTGGAAATTCGAAGATCGGAAATACGTCTGTGAAATTACATAGCTCGACTCATTTAATCGACGAAAATTGCTCTCGATTAAGTTCCAATTCTGAGCTCGCGTCTCCCATTACGAAATGCGAATGTGATTATTATGATATCATTTTAATGTGAGAGAGCAATCGAGAAATTATCTCATCAAAAACTCTATTATAAAACGATTAGATAAAAATTAATGTTTTTATCATAAATTTATCAAGAATGCTTGTATTTCTTATATTTACTGCCGAATCGATAGAAGTAAAATTTATCATTGACTATTATTGCACTTAGATTGCTGTAATACTTGACTTTATGATTAACATGTGGAACATGTGCGAATTTATGCTTTTTAGTTTCGCCGCTGCATCGATCAGACTTGAAAGCTGCAGTAAAACGTTAATGTCTCTCGGCGTAAACATTCGTTGACAAACATCGATATACGATAGTAAGAGAGCCAGGGTACAGGGAGAAAAAAGGCGAAGAGTTCAGGGGAGAGGGAGCGAGGCGGAGGATGTTGTCCTCGTCGTGGGGGATGCAGGGGTAGCGCGCGCCGTGCTAGCTCCACGTGTGACGTCAGAAGGGTTACGTCAGTGGTGCGGTAGACTGTGTGGGTACATACCCCTCGGTGATGGTGAAGATGGCTGCGCTGCGGAAGGGACCGAGGGGAGAGAATAGATGGGATAGTCGAGGGGTCGCGGGAACGAGGGGGATTGCCGAGAGAGGGTGTATGAGGGTAATCGCGAGTGGATTCGCGGATGCCGCATGGAGGACGGAGCTGACGCAGAATAAGGTCGGCCACCCCGGATCTATCCCCCGGATTTCATTCATCAGTCACAGTCGAGCGTGACCCATGCGAGCTAACCGGATTAATCCCTCCGCGTTTGTCTGCACGGCTTGCGTCGCGATCGCGGCGAATTTGTCGACACGCCGTGCTACAACAAAATTTTCAAAGGAATCTAGTATTGCGGATAACACAACGGTAAATTAATGACCGCGAGGTAAAAAGGATGAAAAGGGGATTATTAGGAGAGACCTTTAGGAGAGACGAGTCAATCTTATAATGCTACAGCGACATAAAATGTTTGTGATAACGGAAGGGCGACTCGGAAGCCGCCCAACGCGGCCACTAGTTTACTTCGTTGCGATAACGTTGCTCGAGCCTGACCGATCTACCTCTCACGTCGTTTTATTCGATCTGCCTTGTATCGGCGTCGTAAATCAATTCCAAATCTCCGTTCCGCAAGAAAGCCCATAAGAAGCGCGTACCACGGGTAATCGAATTCTCACTGCGAGGCACCACCAATGGATCCGCAATTTCGCTAAGCTCACTTCTCCCCAACTTTTTGCAAATGCATCCCGTTTCGCTTACGAGCTATGTGGCGCCGTAAATTGGCTCGTAAAATATTTCATAGGATGCGTCCGACGCTTCTCCTTACTTGATCGATCGACGGATCATAAGTCAGTTAAATTGCAAAGTTGGCTATCAAAATGCGACTTGCCTTTAAAAAAAAAAAAAAAGAAACGAGGAGATTTAACAAATATTTAATAATTATGTTACAGACGTGGCTTCCTTGTCGAGCACAAGCAAAAACGTACCATACACACACACACACACACACACACACACACACACACACACACACACACACACACACACACACACACACATATATATATATGACCAGTTCAGTTATCGTCGCCTAGCATGCGAAAAGTTTTGAATTCGTTCTCTGTCACCCGATATTTTTCGCATTCATACGCCAACAACGTGAATCTTTCTCTGTTAAACTGGGACAGATATAGCGACGACTTTGCCAAACGACATCCTGTGCGACGAATTCTGCAGCATCCCGCGATCGAGTCTGTATCGCGCTTAAGAGCGAGAGATCGGTCGTGACTTATTCTTACTATTCTTTGAAGCGGGATCATTATTCTCAAGCCGGAAGCAATTACGCTCCTCCGTCCTGCAGGTGCTCGATGATTTTCCTTTTCTCCTTTTAAATTTTTTTTCCCCCTCGTCTACGACATTCTCGCAAAAAAACGTAGACAGCGTGCCTCCGTGAGGAAAATATCGGGTGTTACGAGGATCGATAGACTCGCGTCGACCTTTTCGATGTCTTCTCTCTGTTGCCACCTGGTTTTCATTTCCATGTTACATTTCACGACGTCGATGTTGATGTCGAGAATTTTCCTCCAGAGGCTCATGGATTACCCGGAGAAGTCAAAAAGCATCAATTCGTAACTATCGGTTGACAGATAGCTCGTAAATATACCCGTTTGTCGAATCCGCAGCATCGCGTGCGATGCAGTAATTAATTTACCTGTTTATCGCGTATACATTTAATTTTTTTGCCGCACCAAATTGGTCACTTTAATTATTCCAACGGCGCAGCGTTTCGCGCATTTTCGTAGGCGTCTGTCCGATATCGTAACAACGCATGCATTTTTCAGATCTGTGATTCCAAAATTAATGCGTGGTTGAAAATTGCGCAATTTATTTCCCGGCTTAAAACCTGTTGTGTAACGCGTGACTCATATTTGCGAAAATTTTCGATTTACTGGAGGATAATAGGGAAAATTTCGTAATCACATCGTTGCAAAATGCATAAAGAAGAATTTTATTATGTCGTTTTCGCGTATGCAATTTAGACAAAATATTGCGAATATAGATCATTAATTCGATATATTATTTATATTACAACAAGCGACGCTAATAGATATTAGTGAACATTATGAAATAAGCAGAGAGAAAATCTGGGGGTAGAATGAGATACTAAAATAGGATATGTGAACCTTATTCGCTATTATATTTTATTTCTGTACAGGGCGAAAAGCTGAACTTTTATCTTAAATTTTTTTCATTATTTTTGCATATGATTGTATAACACAAAAATATCCGCTAAATGAATTATTTCTTTCCTTCGGAAGTATTTTCTCTTTTTTTTCAAAATTATTCGAGATGTTAGGTATCTTATTTCGCTGCTCTCTCTCTCTCTCTCTCACTAATTTTTGAGTGATTGTTTCATGTTTCTGGCTCGTTCTTGGACGAAATTTTGAGATCGTCCATCGATGACGGAGGGCGCGTGATGTTTAAATCAACAAACACGTATTGACGCGAATTGGACGAATGTATATTGCGTATCGGGTTGCCAACGACGGCGATATCGCTATCCGTCTGAGGCTTGTTATTGCATTTGCGCATTGCATGCACGTGCAGACGCACGTCGAGCAAATAACTGTGAGATAAATACGCCTGGACCGCGCAGCATCGTTTGTCTTTTTTGTCATGACGGAATTTGCACTTCTCGCCGGACGCATATCGAGATGATGCACCTTATTTCACAATTTCGCGAAAGGCGATTTGAAAAGCAAATAATGCGCTTGTTTCTAAAAGAGTCTGTCTCTCTCTCTCTCTCTCTCTCTCTCTCTCTCTCTCTCTCTCAAAGCAATCTTGCTTGTTAGAATTGCTCTCGCAGTTACAGAGGTACACATTTCCTTAATGCGAATCACACGTATACATTCTGTCATGAGCGACAGATATTATTCCATTCTAGAGTTTGTGCCGCGAGGTTCTCGCAACCGCGAATAAATATCTGGGTAGAAATTTGACGTGTCTGCAGTTATAGTTTACACCGGCGATGTGGAATCATTACTTTTCCAGTCACTTGAAGCTGAAATACAAATGTTTCGTCAATATTTCATTTTCTCTTTTCAAAATGTAATAGCCGAATTGCTTATCTCACTTGTTTTAATAATTGAGACAGATCGACACACGCACTTAGAAATAAGGAAAAATTTAATTTTTTCTTTTTATTAAATACAGCCTTCATTTTAATCCCCGTTTCACACGAGAAAAGTCCAATGCTGATGTTACTATGCTAGAAGAAACACGCTGCGATATTCATGAAAGCGCGATCTCGAGGATCTCGTTTCTCTCGTCGTCAAATCGACGCGGCAAGGAGCTCGCGTCAGAACCTGTTATAGAATCAAAATCGCGTGAAGAACAGAGTGGCCTCGGTCGCTCGAACGCCCATAACTTCATTCCGGCTGGAACTTCGGTAAAGAGGACTCGGTGTTACCTCCCCGAGGGAGCCGGGAGTCTCGTAAATAACGTTGTGCTCTCACGGCGCTCTCGCGATGCGAGAAACGCGCGCGGTGCATGCACCGCATGCACATATCGATTCCCCAAGCGCAAAGTTAAACTCTTTCAACCGCCGGTAATCAATGTCCGCTTACGCGGAAACGCAGTTTCCGAAAACAAAGCCATTTGTCTGTCCCTGGACGAAAGGAGCGCGCATCGCTCGGACGGCGGCGGCGGCGGCGGCGCGAAAAACGATGACGAATGCGCCGGAATGAAGTCAGCTTGCACTTCGATGCCGATGATGAACCCGGATACATCGTTTTTTCCCCGGGGTCCAACCCCGGGAAAACGCGAATTCGCGCGGGCGAATTGATGATGGTCCAGGGAACCGGCAGCCAGCGCGTTCCCCGAATGCGACGCGATGCTTGCTTTGCCCTTTGTTCAAAATTCGGAACAAACTCGGGCGGCGCGCCTCGCTGAACGAACGTGATAATGATCTTTGCTCAACGGAAATTCAATTTAGCGCCACTTCGCTCGCAACTTTTGGATGTCGCGATATTAAATATCTTGTGTAACTATAGAATTAAGTTTCATAATAAGCAAGCTCCGTATTAAAATTTTGTTAAAGGGAAACTCATCCTGAATTAACGAGGTCCGTTAACTTGCAATGTTAGTAAGTACTCGCGCGATTACGCCAGAGTTAAAACCTTTCCGAAGAAGAGAAGTTTTCAAATGTACACATCGGATATCCTTGTAATGTAATTTGATGGCCGTGATAAAGAACTGTTTACATATAAACGCATTCCAACAATTGCGAGATACATTGGAAAAAGAAATGTTGAGTCATTATCGTGAGATGCAAATGAAATGAACAAAAAAATACATATACGTTAATCTCATTAATAATTCAACACGATTATTTTTAATTACACTCCTTGACTCAGCATCATTTTCTTCCGTATACGTTATGAATTCTTATGGCAACAACAATCGATCGTTCTTTACCTTTTTTTTTTTTTTTCAATTACAACGTAAATTTGTATCATCTGCTAAAAACGGACGGATGAAATTGGAGCCAGGCAATTTGAAAGTTAAAAGGACACATCGTAATTCTAAATGAATATAATGAACTGAATATCGATGAGAAAGCGTAGAAAAAGGAGCAATCTTTCTTCCTATCTAACGATCGATTATAGCAGAGGAGATTTATCGTGCGCGATCTCGCAGTCGAATTCGGAGGACAAATAGTTACTTAACTGTAATAGGTCCAACTAATCGTCGCGATGAGGTAAGAACTCCACCGTAAAAAATTTCGCGTGCTCTAATTGGCCGATTAGATCCGGTGGAATTATCTAAATTCATTCTCCTCGCGAAAATCGCGCCCTGCCTCGAATTTCCCCGACGTGTTTTCCTCCTCGAGACGCGAAACACATTAATTAACGGTAATTGTGGGGATTCCTGACACTCGTCGGTTTCAATTCGCGTCGACGACGAAGATGAACGGGCTTCTTCTATATGCGTCGTCTGCCGGGAATGAGCCACGTAGAAGACGGATCGCGCCGCGAATTTGCAGTAAATCGCGTTATTGTCTCCTGAAACTACCTGTTGTATCCATACTCGAACGCAATCGATTTGCTCGTGAGCGAGTAAGCTTGATGTATTAAGGCCGAGCCGAGTACATTCGCTGATAAGCTGCGAGTACTAAGATACTCGATACGCATTCGGTTTAACTACTCCATAGTTATCTGCCTGACGTCCATTTCTATTTCGCTATAGATTAATCTCGAGCGTTACCGTTTCATCTTCCTCTAATTCTTCTAAAATTAAAAAAGGATGAGAAATGAGTCGCACCGAGAATTAAAGTTAATCCACACTGATAGAAGTTCGGGGAAAATACGAAAGAGAGAGAGAGGCAAGATTGTATGTGAAATTAAGCAGCACCGGGAATATAATTCGCGCGCGTTGGTCACCGCGCGTTTGGTCGTTGGTGTAAGAAAATACCTCGGGAAAATACCTCGGGCTTTCAGGATTGCAGCTTCGCTAATCTCAGGGATTGTTATTCGTGTCGGGAGGTCGACAAAAAGCGCCCGCGGATACGGCGCGTAAACGTCGACGGGCGCGTCTTTACGCGCGACACAAATAAAGCGGGAGGCGACCTGGCTCGTAACCAAGACGGTTAATCTCCGTTCCCCGGACCGATATCCGCGTTCGACGGCTACAAATCCGGGGAATATCCCGCCATGCGGTATGCGGCATGCAGCATGCAGCCGCGCTTGCGAATCGATCTTCCCTCGCGCGCATACGATATCCCGCCAGCCGAGTTACGGAGTCGATCGGAAAGTTCGACGTCGAACCGGTGACTTTATTTTATCGTGAGTTCCCTCATGGAGAGGATACGTGCTTTAAAGTAATTCCTCGGATAATGATTAAACGAGAATGAGAATTTTTCCTCCCGATCTACAACAACAACGAAACAGCTATTAATTATGATTTGATCGTGTGACGTCATATCACGGTACGGGGCGTTACATCGCGACGGCGGTGCTTAGGAGATAAGTTATTATACCGAGATATACAGGTAAGAGGTAAGGTATAAACCATAAATTCCAATGTCGCCGATAAGATTTAATTTTACGAGCGAATTTTATGTAAATTTTTCATGGAATTTGGCTAGCAGCCAATAAAATATCCAAATCTAGTATGGCGGCTGGTCTTTAAGAGGCTGCGAATTCTGTAGCATATATCGCGATAAGTCAGCGGCGGATTAAATCTCTTTAATTATGCCGCATTAATTAAGCAGGGAATTTTAATCCGGAGCATACGAAAGACACGTGATCGTTACCGCGAAGGGAGTTGAATCGAGGACGCGTAAATTCAGAACTACGTAATTATTCCCGGCTCGGCTTTCATTTTCGCGCGGAAAGAAAAATCCAGAAAAAAAAAAAAAAAAGAAATGAAACAATCGCGTTTCGCTGTGCACCTTTGCGTTCGTCCCGCGGCTACTAATCGTACCTTAAGAGTGGGTAGCCTCGTTGTTACGGAAAAGTCCCATAAGAAAATCAGCGGGTGCGGGTGCTCCTCGCTGCTTCAGCGGTTTAATCCCTTTTACGCGGCGACTCTGCAAATATTCGGCTTAACTTCCTCCGAATCCAATTCCGATATTCCGGCGTGCAACTCCCGCAAAAATCTTTTTATCCCGTCGCAATTTCAGCGTTTCGCATTTCCGATGGACCACCGACACGGCTCGCCGGCGGTCGCGCGCCGTTCGAAGTTTTATCCTCTCCCGAGTCGAGAGAGTTCGATCCTTCCTTGGTAACATCCTTTGCGCTGCTCGTTTTCCCGACTCCCGTTCCATCTCTATATCCCTTATCGCGAAATGATCCTTCTCGGCTTGATCCTGACAGACGATAACTCGAGCCCACGTCTTCTATTTCTTAATTCCTGTCCCTTGACGGTGACTCACGTCCTCTCGGCTGTAGAAAGGCAACTTTCGAGCGGTCGTCTCCACCGATTTACGGGATTTACGTGGAGAATCGATTTCTCCCCTTTTTCCAATTTAATTCGCGTTCACAAAAATCACATTGTAATCCGACATTAAAAGAGCTTTGTATGCCTTTGAACACATACACGGTTGTCTCGTTCGCACAGTTGAATTCTATATTTTTTAATCGTAAATTATAAAAAAAAAAAGCGTATTTAAAAATCCTAGAAAGCGATGCTCGATTTTGAGATTTACTACTTTATTATTGGGGGGAATCGTAATCGCATCCATCGTGAGTTTGAGAGTGTCGGAATGATCAGAATCGCGCGTGTTCACTATCGGAGTTATTGCAATGGACGGTTACTGGCGAGCTGGGCCCTCTCGGTAGTAAAATACCCGCTGAAACTTTTACGTGCGTTTCCGTACGAATTGGACGCGAAACGTTGCCGACGGTTAGGTCAACGGCGTAGATTCTTTCGTCGTGCAATCACGAGTTGAATTTTACGCGACAAGCGGATTGATACGGACTTTCCACATTCGTCTTGGAAACACTCGAGTACAGTTGTATCACGATGAAAAACTATGTTTCCCTGAGCCCACAGATTTTTCAAACTGAGATCATACATCAAGATTCAAGGAGATTGACGGTGATCGAGAGATCGCCAAGAAACGCGTTACCGATGACGCGGGATGCGTTTGCACGACGCGACGCGCGCGCGGTTATTTTGCGGTTAAATCTGGCAGATCTTGCGACGGATCTTCTCGAGCGTGGCGCGAGTTTCGAACTCCGGGTCTGAAGAGGCAAATTTAATCTTCACATTCGCGCGTCGGCGCGACGAGTCAGTTTGATTGAGAATAAGTCGAGCGTCGCGCTCGGTTTCTCTCTTTCAGGGCTGTTGCACTCTCGACGCGAGTTAAAATTCGTCAAATTGGACTGTTGACGGCGAGTTTCGGAATAAACGTTGGCACCAACCGGGTAATCCATTTGCCGCGGTACATTTGCCGCGTAGTGCCTATTATATCTCAAACGGCATTGCGGTTATCCCGGCGTGAACGCACGTGTTGCGTCGCTTATCGGCCACCTTTTGCGCGGACGATTTCGAGATGGAAAAAGCGAGAGGGAGAGAAAGAGAGAGAGAGAGAGAGAGAGAGAGAGAGAGAGAGAGAGATGCACATCGTAGTGTTTTATTCCCATAAATGGGACCGCATTGTGCTCGACAGGTTGCGCTGATGGGGGTTGGTCGGCTGGCGGTAAAGAGCGATTGGAAAAAAAAATATTTTTCCGTTGGATAAAACAATTTTTTATCGCGCCCGCATCGCGCCGGCGTCTCTCGATTTCAATTAATTACCATCCTAGCGAAACAATCGCGATTAATTGCGATAAACATCGAGCGCCCCCGACGATATTCTCTGCGGAAACGCTAATATGCATCGAATGCCTGCGCATCGATACGCGAGTTTTTTTTTTTTTTTTTTTTTTCCCCTTCATCATCGCATCCGCGTTCCTTCCTATCTCGTACTTTTCTCGAAAAATTTCAAATTATCCCGCAGGAAAGTTAATTAAACCGCATTTTTATTTGCGTCTCGTATAAATATTGTAAGGACGTCGGATACGTGAAGTTTAATACGAGCGTAAATTCGCTTCCGTCCACGTTTCCTTTTTTTCTGACTGGCTAACCACCACTGTTACCTAACTTGTGTGCTGTTTAGAACAGCCTCATCCAGATATCTCGTATTCGTGATAAATTTGCGATGAAGTTTCTTATACTGCGAAACATAAAATGTGAAAAGTTTATTTCACAAGTTACCAGGCACTAACTGTTTCACGAAAATGGGAATTTTTAGGGGATAAAATTTTTGCGAAGGAGCTGTAGACGTCGCTCGAAATTATGCTGAATATATTTTAACACATTAGCAATCGTTGATAATGCACACACGTAATTCCCCTACACGCGGGACACGGCAAACAAATATTCTGCCTCGCGGGGCGGAATATTCCTATAAAGTATTCATGAATGCGCCGCTTGGTTTGACTCCGGCCTCTCTCTCTCTCTTTTTTTTTTTATTATTTTTTGTTGTTGCGCATGCTACCGTAAGAGCGGCAGATTGTAACAATAAATATTCTGCGTTTTGCCGCGCGACAATTAAAACCGTTTATTACATTTTCGGCATAGCTCACAGAAACAATTGGTTCCGTTCCCTAAAGTCCAATGATGGCGTGTGTGCCCGTCATTGACAACGGTTCTTCCGTGTAAACTTTATTTCGTTTTATCTTCCCGTTTGATCCCATCTGATTGATTTGATTTCCCCTCAAATTATCGATAGATAACGTAGTTTATGACGTCGGCCGCACGCGCAACAGTCCGATGTATTTTGTACATCGAGAAGCGGATATCGAGTACTTCATAGCCTAAGGAACGTGATGTAATGCGATGTTTACGGCACCGTTGTACGCGTTTTACAACGACGATCCCTTCCGACCTGGGCGGAGAGGTGGCCCTATCTTTACTTTTCCTGGCACACACGATGAGTACGATCACGGAAGGCTGAAATTCCTTTCCGATTCCGAGCATGGCTGTCCGCCAAGAGAAACCGGGGACTATATATCTCTTGAAGCCTTTTACTTCATTTTTCTCTTTTTTCTTTCTATCTTGCCATATAAAATCGACCGCAACAAAAATTTCATATATATATATATATATATATATATGAAATATATATCTCTCTATTTTCTTCCATTGATATTTTATATATATATAAAATATCGATGGAAGAAAATAGAGAGAGAAACTCTTCTGAAGACGTTTTGCTACTTAGAACCCCGCCCCCGCTCCTCGCACCTCGAAATTCTGGAGCAGGTGTGAGAACTATTCAGGGATCTCTCGGAGTCTCGAGAGATAGTTTCTACTTTTTTTTTTTTTTTTTTTTACGTGTCCTCCGCATTCTCCCATTATCTCGCATCGAAAGGCATTCCTCTCGCGAGAAGCAGGTGCAGCCACTCCTCCACGTCGAACTGCCGCGTCGAGATTGCTCAAGTTACTTCTTAATTGTCCTACTTTTCGCGATGCAATTCGCAGCTTATTGTGCTGCGACGGTGCAGGTGGCTTATCGCGCGAGGAAATAAATGTTGCAAGGCGCACCCTGCACTGACGCAGCGGAAGTCCCGGAAGTTTCCGGCGTGTTTCAATTAGAAAGAGTTAACGAACAGGCGCTAACCGGGGCCGATCCGCTGTTCTGCGGCGCATTAATTAATCGGGAACAAACGGGCGGGGTCCGTTCGGATCGACAGAGATCCCTCCTTGTAATAAATAACCGTGGCGAGTTTACGAGAAGCGTTTATTTTACTACAACTCATTATTCTAGTTTTGAAGTTATAATTCGTAAATTAAATACACACACACACACACACACACACACACACACACACACACACACACACACATAGATAGTTATTTCAAAATTATCTTTAAATTAAACGTTTATTCGCGTATTCCTACCGTATTAATTTTCCACACGTTTTATCTTGATGGAAAAGATTAATTAAATATCCCTGAGTCAATTGCATAATTCCGCCGTCATTTCAAATCTGAGGATACGGCAAGAGGGAAAAAGAAATACGGAAAGCTGAAATAGAGGAAGAAAAGAGTTGCCGAGAGAGGAGGAGTACACGTGTGTTCTTATGCAAAATCTCATTTCTTCCGTTTTCACTGTCGTACACTTTAGGACATAGGAAACGACGCAAGAATCGAAGAAAGAGAAGAAATCAAAGAGAGAGAATGCGCTGCGGGAAAAAAAGGGAGGGAAACGCTATACAATTGCCGGCGATGCCGCGGATTCTCGGATTTCCGTAGAAATGCGATGCGCGAAGCCTCTTCGCTCGCGTGGAATTCTCTGAGCTCGCGCACGCGCACGGTACTTAAATTATGGTCCGTAATTTTCTAGTGTCTAGAATTAATTTGCGATTGCAACCGCAAAAGCACGCCCCAGAAAACAGATTTTGCAGTTGAAATCTTCGAAGATGATACGTTATTGTAGGGGGGGGGGGGGGGGGCGTTCAAAAAGATACAACTTCGAGCGCTCACATCTCGGCCGAGTCGTTTCGAAGCTCCCCACTCTGATTTCACGATTAATAATAATCGCTCGATGATCAAGAATAAAAAAAAGTTTCACGTAAATAAAAAAAAAAAGCTCTTTGTCGAGGAGCTTTCTTTTCCTCCCAGGAAAGTGAATATTCAAGAGGGATTGTCTACTCGGGAATTTCTACGCGAGAGTTCCGTGAACAATATTCTTCGAAACGAGGCCGACGTTCGGCAGTGATTAATTTCTTTCTCTCGCGGCGCACTTTGCACGCGATAATGGATATTTTCGAGATGCTTTTTCTCTCTCGTTTCCTTGCCGTTGTGTGCTTTCTCGTCGCACCTTCACGCCCATCAGTCCGTCAGTTCTCTCGATGTGTCAGTGTCGACATAGAAACCTGCTGTCGATAGTCCGACCGTTCTTTCTTAGTCCCCGACGCTGATATTCCTCTGGATTAGGCATTGTGCGAAAGTTAGCGTGGTGTAATTTAAAAGCCGGAAATGTGAAGACGGGGAACATTAATCCAGCATTAACCGCGGATACTCGAGTTTCTTCGATTGCCTTTCGTTGTTGCTTTATTTACGTTGTAACATGTATCAACGTATCACTCTGGTAACTATAATTCTTGAAGCGAACGTAGAGATACGATTTTATTTGATCATCTCTCGTATTTCTAGACAAAAATATATTTACAGAAAAATAAAATCTTTGCTGTCGTATCGAAACTGTCGCTGTTTTCGTATATTCGATGGAAATTCACTACGATAATCAATTAATCGATGCTTTTTACAGCAGAAATTCCGCTTCGTCGGTGAAATATTGCAGAGTACATTTGTTTGCATGTCCCTGCAGTAATATGAATTCACTGCTACAAATCTTCTTTGCAATTATATTGCATCGAAACCGTCATTTTAATGAAAGGCAATCGAAGAAAGAATCAATTCGTTTTTATCGCAAAAAGGACTTTTAGATTTAAGCAAAATTATTTTCAAAACGGACTATGACATCTTAAGGAATTTTATCTCCGTAGATAAATATAAAAATATATAAAAAAAAAAAATTATAAGAATGATTGTGAAAACAGTATCGAGAATTGCTTGGATCTTCCACAAAACCGCACATTTTTCTTTATAGTTCCAAACCGTTTCCTTACAATGGAGAAACGTTTCAAATTTCCTATATGCAAATGGTAATCGGAGCGATCGGTCAAAGTGGATGTTGCCACGCGTATTCCGGATCTTGTTATAAAAGCTGTCTCGAACTACCCACGGGAACAGCCAACGGTGCTAGACGGAAGAGAGCAACGGCCAACGAATTATCGTCAAAGTTAAGAATTCTCATTGCCGCGTCATTATCGCGCAGGACAGAATCCAACTTGCCGTTGGGATTGATTATCGCGGCACCACCCGAGTTATTCGACGCAATTACGGGGGAAATTTATCTCACCGCCGCCGTTTTCCATTTACGTCAAGTTGCGAAAATTTCCGCGTACGTAAATAAGGCCGTGTCGCTGCCTACTGCTGCATCGCTCTCGGCTGACTCGAGAATACTACGTGTTTTTCTTCCTCTGCCTTTTAACCGGCGTACTCGTACCGTTTACCTCCCGGAGACCGGGACTGTAACGATATTAACTTCGTGAATTGTCGCGTGAGCCACAACGACGAGAAAGACGGATAATCCTCTCGGTAGCGATTTTGTGAAAGAGAAACGCGCTTAAACCGCTCCGTAAATCTGCAGATTCAGTGGACGCCTCAGGACAGGCCGGTTGAGAGATTTACGGCTTCGGTATTGCGCGCGACGTCGGCCGTCGCGAGATCTGCTCGGATCGGCTATTCCCCTAGTGATTGGTAGGACCGACCGGATACGTCGCGCGGCGTAATGAAGTGCCATATCCACTACGGAAGATGTCCGGGGGTGATGGGAGGGAGGGTGGCACGGCGGGCGAAGGATAATATCTGCGGCCGGGAGTTTGAGTGCGGTCAGGCGCGTGATTAATTGCCCGAGTCTCTCGAAACGCTGACTAAAGACTGCCCGTCGTTCCGCATCCGCGGGATCTGACACGTCGACCGGCTCGCGAAATTAATAATAACGAGCAGCAGTTTAGATGAAAGGTAGGCTTAAGAGACTTCTCGTCGGCACGCTCTGGCAACCTGTCGTTCACCCCCCCCCCCCCCCCCGTGTAGCCCGATCCCCGAGGACATCTCCCCGCCCGCTGTCACGTGGTTACGTGTCAGCGATTTCTACGGGGAGTCATAATCCAGTGCCTCTATCTCGTTTTTCTCGACGAGAGAAAGAGAGAGAGAGAGAGAGAGAGAGAGAGAGAGAACGGGGCATCTCTTTTTTTCATCAATCACTTCGACACCGGCGACACGCTAACGGCTAGTTAGAACACGGTGTTACATCTACCGGGCATTGAGATATGTTTGGGATTTATCGAGCTCTCGATATCGATTATTTATATTATTCGGGGGATTATGTCCGCGAGACCGACAGATATTTTATGCAGGTCCTTAATACGCCGGACGTGTACAGAAACGGAACTAAGCCCACAGATTCTCCAGTATTTCCCCAGGCGACCACTCCTTACTCTTTTAAGAACAGGTTTTCCCTCGAAGGGTTGTCTTTCGACAACTCGCACGGGTACAATCTGTCCTCTCGTCCGAAGGATGGACGATTTGATGCGAAAGATTTGCAGTCCGCGACGTGAGGTTGTTTCTCGAAATACGAATGTGATAAAATCGCCACCAGGAGAGGAGGGTGAGGACAACATCGAATAGGAAATTGTTACCGTGACACGAGTTTAAATCGCACTCAACCTTGTAGGACGTCCACTCGAAGTGCTCGGGAAGGGGTTGAAAGATAATTGAACGACGTATCGAGGACTAGTATAAAAGTATCACGAGTCCGCTCTTGCAACGAATCCACAGTTAAATCCGTCGACACCGATCGATACATATTTATTATTCATTAAAACGTGGCTCCGAACGGTGTTTATCTTCGCGAGTAGCGATTAAGCGGATCTGGCAGGCTGGATATTAATAACTCAGATCACATTCGTCGTCACGTGCTTGGGCTCCTCTAATAATACTCATCTATTCTTACCACAATGTATTGCAGCAGGTTTACGAGCTCCCGCGCACACAAAATGTGCACTTTGTCAAAGTGTCAAACTAATTGCGAAGTATCTCGGTGCCCGTAGAAAGTGACAGTGTGTACGTGTGTACGTTTAGGTCAGTGTAATATAATATATGTTTGTCCGCAAAATTCCTCCGGGACTTCGAGTCAACGTTCCTTCTCAGAAGGAAGAAAAAAAGAAACGAGGTGGATGTGTATGCACCTTGCTGCGCGATATAAAACTCTCAAAATTCTTAGCTTATTCTCAGTACACCTCAGCGAAGTTGCGGATTGGGGTCGGGGAAAGAGTCCTCTTCATAGCATGAAGATAACACATGCGCATTTGTATATAATACGTGACAATTTCAGAGCATATGCACACACGCACGCACGCACACACACACACACACACACACACACACATACACGCGCGCGCGCGCGCACCATGTAATTTTAAGATGTCATAGCTATCATCTCTAAGTCGAGGTGATGAAGTGCGATCCAATTTCTGTTAACACGTTAGACAACTATCGAAATGTTCCAAGTTTCCTGCCGTGCGGCAGACTCGTTTTGCATACTTCCACTGTACCGTATGGCGACTCCCAGATGCTATTTGAACTTTAAGTGAACTTTGTGTTGGAGAGCCTTAAGCACGCTAATTGAAAACAACGAGCCACCAAAGCGGCCACAGGCGGGCTAACTATGGCCGTGGCGATTCGCGTGGCCCACTTGGACGGATCAGAATAGCATGAGAACGCGGGGCGACGAAAATTTTCGGTGGACCTCTCCTCCTCCGCACGTGCGAAACGCGAGGGAAGTTCCTCGCGACTATCTAAAAGCGACGCGGTGTCGCGTCGGGAGTCGCGACGGGCAAAAATCTGTCGCCTCTTCTAGGACGAAAATTCGGAATCGCGATCCAAAACTGCACTGTTTAAACAAAACTTTCTTTCGCATTTTATCACTAAATAATCACAATCTTATTTATTTATTATTATATTTATTTATTATTATATTATTATTATATTATTATATTTTTATTAATTATTATTATATTATTATTATTATATTATTATATTATTAATTATATTAATATTATTATATTATTATATTATTATTATATTATTATATTTATTTATTATTATATTATTATATATGACGAAGCTTTGGGAGGCGAAAGCGATATTGGACTGTCCAAAAGCACGTGAAGAGATCGTCTCACGTTGCACGTCGTCGTAGAGCACAACGTGCATTTAGAAATATCACGATCGTAGACGCGAAGCGTTCTCTTTTCAGTGCGACGTGTGACAAATTGCGGATAATATCAGAGATCGCCAGCAGCCACGATCTTGCGAATCTGTGCGAAACGCGTCTGTCCGCTCGCTCGTAGAGAGCGAGAATCGCATCCGAGCGCCTCGCGCTTTCGGGACGTCTTACTTTGCGGAGCATATCCGGCGTATATTTCAGCCCCGATGTACAAAGTTGCAACGACGAACAGAACGAGGATTAACTTGACTATCGGTGCAACTCGAGTATCGGATCCTGAGTGATCAGATTGAAACGTATCCGTAAAGATATTTCGGCGAGCGATGCAGTAGAAACGGTCGCTATAAGTCAGCCCGTGGCGCGCAGCCCGGCGAAGCATTGACCGGCTGTTGCAGTTGCAACTGCATTGAAATTCCTCACGGTCGAGCACACTCCGAATCGATCCGAGTAGCGTCGTCGAGAAACTTTTTTGCGAAATTCGACCGTGGACGCGGGAAACTCCAGCGGGCCCCGAACGAATTCATTGCCGTTACATTTCCCGCTCATATTGCCACTTTTATCGGCTTAATGCCCCATCGCTGCGGCGAGGGGGACGTTTTATATTTTCTCGTGGAATTATATATTGACGTACGGGAGAGTCATTCACAAAATCCCGCATAAAATAAAAGTTTTAATGCACTCTCGCGTAAATGATCGAAAGCGCTATAAACTAGCGAAATATGGATGTTAATGCTCATAACTTACTCGTAACCGTATTAATTTTTTATATTTGCGAAATTGTCCCCCTCCCCCCCTCTCTCTCTCTCTCTCTCTCTCTCTCTCTCTCTCATTTACGTGCAGTTTTCAATAGCCACTCCACGATTTCGCTATTAAAAAATTTGCGCGCTAATATGTATTATATTAATTTTTATTAACATCCGTTCGCACTTGTCACTCATGTACATTGTATCACTCTTATCACCGTTATCGCGTTTATTAACTCGAGATGAAGATTCTTTCACATTGTTCTGCAGAATTCTGCTAATAGGAATGGTAAATGTCAGATTATGTCAGCGCTGAGAAACGACGTCTGTTGAAATGCACTTAAAAAATTTCACTGAAAAATTGCAATATCCAACGTCGAGTTGCGGGAATAATTTTTTCAGCACCCCCGGAAGTGAAACTTATGTTCGGATGGCGCACGATTTTCGCGACGCAAATAGAAAAGCGTTCGTCTCATACGCCCATTCGTTTCGTCTTTCTTTTCGTTTTTAGAACGTAGCTCTAGCGACTTCGGGCTTGTGACTGAATAAACACTAGTCGTTTGTCTAATTTTCCATTCCCTCTCCTTACATTCGTCGTTTCGTTGCAACTTTGGTTGTCTCATTCTTCATGTCCACTTCGTTTTCTCTTTATATCTTTCTTTCTCTCTCTCTCTCTCTCTCTCTTTCTCTCTCTCTCTCTCTCTCTTTTGCTTTCATAATCGTTCTCATTCTTTTCCTCTATTTTTCGTCCTCGTTTCGGAACATAGAAAAATGAGACCTCAGTACGACAAACAAAAAAAAAAAGGAGAAAAAGAGAAAGAGAGAAAAGACGACAGAGCCAAATTTACTTTTGAAAGAGTACTCGAATGCCAAATGGCTGGGAGCACTTTGGCTTGATATTTTCAATCGACCTATAGGATTTACTGCCCGAAAATGCAAACCCAACCCTCGTGGCTTTTGTTCTATTTTCATGTGATGATATCTCGCTATCCGTCAGCTTCGATAACCGAAACAGATAATAAAGGGAAGCACGGGGAAGAGAAAACGGGAAAGTAAGAGAAAAGAAGAGTGTGTATATGTGTGCGAGAGAACGCTAACAGCTAACAGGGAATGCTGTGGACGATATGACTGATGGAAAAATCTGGAAGCAATGCGCTTTTCCGGCATACAGAATTTTAACTGCGATTCCGCACAGATAACTGTTGTAAGTTTCTTTATACAATGGGATTTAAAAACGTGACTTATCTCAACTTTTCACGAATAACGAGAAACAACGCGATATCAGATGAAATGTCATATATGGTAATAATCTTGTTGTTTTTTTTTTCTTTTTTTCCTCCAGTCAACCTTTTCCGTTTCTTTGAGAGACACGCACTTTACTCTTCCGTTCTTCTCTTTGAAAGTAACAAGATTTCAAAAGACTGAGAGGAGACGAGGAATTTGAGCCTTCCGATGACTTTATTTGTATAAATAAAAATTTATATAAATAAAAATCTATTTTTTGACAGACTGTAATGATTGCCTGATTTCATATCGGTTTAAAACTTAATAACAAAGATTGACGTTTATCGTCGATAAACTTGACGATTATCTCGCGCGACAGAAGGATCAATAATAATCCCATCAGCATTTTTAATTACCTTTGCCCGAGATTGCCGAACTGCACTTCTAATTCAGTCTTTCTTCCGACGAGCGACTTGCCGACCGGAATCGTCTCTCAAAATTCCAGGACGATGAAAACGAAGGGGAAACCAAAATGAAACTTTGCAAATCGTTCACGATGGAAGTAATATAACTTACGGAAAAGTTAGTTCCGCGGACTAACACTTAGGAAGAAGAGGGGGGGGGGGGAAATGAGGAACCATAAATAATACTTCCCAGTTAAAGAGCGGCAAACGTCGCTCTTCGCCGAGAGATTGCTTTCGGGTTGCGCTATTAAATCGAATCTGGAAATCTATTCTCTTATCTCGAGAATATAATGTCCTATCTCATTAGCATCATTTTTTTTTCGTAAGATTAAAGTTGGAACGATCCATCGCGAATCGGTCTTCGGGCGAGCTAAAAATCTCGCGTTTGTGTAATTTTCATATGAATAATTTTCAAATCAATTTGCTTTTAGAGGTGGAGGGTATCGGGTTAACAAGATCAAGAATTATTTCGGAACGAATCCGATTGCACAAAACGAGCGCATTTTGGCTGACACGGCGGGACGACTCTTCGAAAATAGAACCGCGCGCGCCGGCGGTTGTCGGGCGTTATTTCATTCTCGAAATTGACAGCGGCATCGATCTTCCGGCGCAACCGCGTGCCTGTATCACGGCCGAAACGTGAAATGACACGTGAAATCGGATTCCGCGCGGGCAGAGAGAACGCACGACCGATCGACGAAAGATCGTGCCGCGATCGGAAATAACGGAGCTTCTTCGTCATTTCCCTCGCCGACGACCCTCGCACTTACTTAAATCTGGGAGGGTAATCTAAACGGTCTCTCGGCGTATTCCGAATGGCATTTACGAATAGAAAGTGGTTATTCGGAGGACGACGACGTGTTCCCAAGTGCGGGCGATAATACTGAACGGTCCCACGCGCCCATTCGAACGCGGACCAGCCAACGACCTACGCAGGGGTTGACGCAGGGTTAAAGATCGATGTCTCGATTCTCGGGCGCGATACACCGCGAAATTACCTTCCAGGTGAAGCTTGTCGTTCCCATGGAAACCAAGCCCCGGCTTTCTCTGTCTTTCCGTCTCTCTCTCTCTCTCTCTCTCTCTCTCTCTCTCTCTCTCTCTCTCTCTCTCTCTCTCTCTCTCTCTCTCTCTCTCTCTCTCTCTCTCTCTCTCTTTTTCTCTCCTAGAACAGAGTTCGATCTGCGTTTTCTATTCATTCGGTCACTCAACACCGCTGGAAAAGCGTTCTCGCAAAATGAAATGCATGTTTATCGTCGATTCTTATGTGTCCGATCTCGTCATCAAGTGCTCGTGCACGGATACCGAGTGCCTCTTCGACGTTCATTTTATTCCGTCCGGTCTTTGACTGCCCGCTTTGACCGTCCGCTTTGTCCGCCGCTCGCTATCGCTCGCGATAAACCGTTACGATTATTTGTATGCGCCCGGGTAATAACGCTAACGAGTAATGACGGTACCGGTCATTCGAGCGCCGGTCAGTTGGCGTAAACCAAATTAACCGATCGCTCGTTGGATAACGACCGTTGACTTTTTATCCCGACTAGCGCGACTAATTAGCTAATTCGATACGGAGATACGATGGCAGGAAGCGCGTACGCCCTTAATGAGATAATAATTTGCATATTAATGCTCCCCATCGGAAATTCACTCTCGGCTTAGCACGATGTAACGCAAAATTTTCGCGTACAACAACGAGCGCCTCTCGCGCCCTCGCCGTTAATCGCCTTGGCGGATTGATTAAAAATCGAAACAGCTACAGCGCGCCAAGAATTACCTGGCCGCTATACGTTCCGATCGACGTTAATTATTACCCAGAATTAATGGAACCCGCTGTAGAGGGCCGCGCCCAGCAGTGCCTGTCGCAGTGTAATATTTTAAACAACGCGATATTCCGATATTAACATTGGCGTAAATTTCTTTTAATCAGGCGTCAGCAACTTCGCCCCGAATATACAAGCCAATGTCGGAAGTGATGGAAAGAATCGTCTTCGGATTTCCAGTGACGCGAAACGCCGTTCTCGATATAACATATCCCGCAATACGGTCGGTTACGAAAAAGCAGTAGTACGTCAAAAGTGATACCGAGATATCATAAAACGCGCGCCATATCGCGCAAGCACACGCGGCATCTATCGGGGTATAAAAAGTCGCGAAGCCTCTCCCCGCCCTCCCCTCCCCCCCCACCGCCAATGTGAGACCATCGACGAATGTATTCCCAAGATAATTTTCGGGACACATCGGGGATCGGGGATCGGGGATCGGGGATCGGGTCTGTCCTTGCCAACATGACGTCAGCTCTAATCCTCTCCTTCGAGGAGTGTCGTTTCAAAGTCGGATTTACTTTCCTTATCTCATCTGTATTCCGGGGATGGATCTACCCTTAAGTGTAGACACATCCCCAACACGTGTGCGTACTCCTCTCTGTCTCAGGAGGATCGATAGAGAAACGAACACGCATTTTCTCCTTGCATGAAAGAGAAAAGGAGAGAAACGAAGGACTCCTTCTCAAGGATCTTTCCTCCGTCATTTTTTTTTCCTTCTTTCCCCGCGACATATTTAATTACTTACTTGAACATTCCGTCCAACTTTCAATTTCGGAGCTATCTCGCGTCATCTCAAGGGGGATATTCCTTTCCTCCCTTTGATTATCAATACTCCCCGCCATATATAATATGAAAATTCTTCGAACGGATAATCTACTAATCTCTACTTATCCAATCGCACCTGAATTGATCTCTTTTAATCGAGGTACTCTTGGAAAAGTTTCAGCAATTTGTATTTGGGAATCTCATCAGCGAAACAGAAGATTAACTAACGAATAAACGAATAATTATTTTTGTATTGCGCGAAATCTTCGATGAGTGACGCTCTTTTACTTTTGTGAAGAATCAAATGTCTGCATATTTTTAAAACGCTTTTTGAGAAAATATTATTTTTCGTATTTATATGGTTTTTGAGTTCATCATCATATTTCAATCGCGTCACGATATTTTTACATGTTTTTGAAACGTTACTACATTGTAATCTCTCGAAACCCTCGAATATTGGATCGTCGAAAAATAAAATTAAAATGTCGTTATTAAAATTAATTATTATTGATCTTTTAAAACTTTAATTTTTTATTATTTTATTATTATATATATCCTTTTTTTAATTTTCGAACCTTTTTGCGCGTTTTTTTTAATACCTCAGCGATTTGCGAGATCGTGACGTTAGTAAAATTTAATAAAATATGTGCTACATATGTGTACACGATTTCCATCGATGGATCGATGTCTCCCTCGCGCTAAAATCACTTGTCACATGTACATTCACGAGCCTCAAAAATACATTATCGCCGTTTGCTTAACGAATTGAGAACCGCGGAATGTGAGGCCATCGACGCGGTAGGAGAGATCAGTGCCTCTTTCTCTCGCGGCATCCCGTTCCGCGAATATCGCGGAAATGTCGGCAACTTGTCACACATTCCAAGCGGGTTCGTTCCATAATACGTATGGTTACATCCTCGTGACAAGGGGGACAAGAATCTACAGGAGAGATACTTTGAAGCGTCGTATCCTCGCGACGCATCAATGCCACCGTTTACCGCTACGATGCCGCAGCTCCAATGTTAAGCTCCGTTTACATTTACTGGATAATCTTTTACAACTCTCATGGTGCATCCCAGCGAGTTTCCCGGTGAAGAGGTAATTCTTCGGAATGGAGGAGTACATATATTCCTGCCTTTCGACGATGTCTCCCCGCCGGCGATTTTTTTTTCCTTGTAGGGAAAGGAAAGTATCCTTTTTATTGGGGCGCGCATATGCTTTGAATTAAAAACCCACGGTTTCTTCGTTAATTACTATTCGGTACCGCGCGAGAGTTTGTTTCTCACGTACCTCCAGCGACCCGTTTTCTGTTAAACAAATACTGCTTGCGGTAGATCGCTGAATGTGAAATGGATCGTCGTTTAACCTCCACTTCTCCGTCGTCTTCGTTTTCTTTGTATCACATCTACACGCGCGCAGCGGCCCCCAGAAAGATGATATCAAGACGGAAATCTCGATATGCAGATGATGACGAAGATTGAATATAGAGAGCGAGAACCTGGGCCAATCGGAAGTCCGAAAACTCTTCTCTTTTCGCTCTTTCTCATCCCCGTCATTCACCCTCCAGCCATCCCCTCTCTCTTTCTCTCGTCTTCTTCATCCTTCTACGGTAGAATATTCAATCGCTCCTCGTTTCGTCAGTCAGGGCGTGAGTGCGAAATTCAAGCGGGCTCCTTCACGAAGTTCGTGACCCTTTTAGCCGAACCAAAAGCCATCCCTTTTCTCCCTTCGCGCTTCGTTTCAAATGCCGAATATCTCCCGTTCTCGACCTCGGACGATATTTCGGGCTGGCTGCATTTTTCCCGGTCCTCGTTCAGGTCTTTCGCTAAAGACTTCATTCCTGGACTTGACACCTGGTATGCGAGTCTTGCAATGAAAATGTCGCAGTGAGGAATAACCGCGCCGCATTGTATTCAGAATTAGAAAGGTCTTAATCGAAACGAATTTACATTTATTATTAAATTAATCGGAACTTTATTGCTTTCTATTGATCTCGTATTCGACAACGAAAACACATCGTAATCTCGTAATCGCAATATTCATAATCTTCGAGGAAAGAATTTTTTTTCGATTTAAACTGTTTTGTTAATATTAATTTATGCTATTGTCGTATAGTTAAATTGAATTTACCGTCTGTGATTATTCGGCAGGCCAACTGACCGATGTAAAACAATTACAGCGTAGCGAGAGGAGGCACCGGACATAACCGCTCTCTGATTACGCGCTTGACCGCATCGGACACCCCGCCGCACGCTAATTACATTGTAATATTCAGGTGAATGGTATTTCGAAAAACTGCACCGGCATGCGACAACGCCGGCCCATCGACTTCGTTGTTGCGCGGAAAATGCTAATTACACGGTTGCTTTGGACACATCCCGCCGTAGTTAATTCAAAACGTCATATTAACGCCGTGTTTGGCGAACCGCGACTCTCGCCGGGCGATTTAACCCGTGCATCTTTTTTTTTTTTTTTTTTTTTTTGATGGTCCTGGATTACGAATTAAACCTTTTTTGCTCCCTCGTTGAGAGAGGTTTTCCTCTCGTCGCGTTAATTACCCGTAGCATCTGTGCGCGCGCGCGCACGCGCACTTTATTACGTATATAGTTCACCCATATAAATGCTAATGAAGAGCGTGCGTTTGTTCTTTGTCCGTCTAGCTTCATTTCCGTTCCAGACGCGTTCCCCTCCAAATTAATGTAACTCGTGACAATTAAACAATTTTGAGTTTTCTCCGTGTTTCCACCCTTCCATCAGGCAAATCGCCGTAATTTCGCGAAGAACAGACTTCGAACAGAACGACAGTTAATCAGCTTCCTCTACCGGGCCTACCAGGCTTGTTAATGCCTTTCTCCACGGATTTTCGCAACTTGAAAAAGCGAATTCCACACGGAATTTGGCCGAGGTGAATAGAGCACGAAAATAACGTCGAATTGCTTCGCAATGTTGGCCCCAGCCTGTGTGTATCCTGCGCCGACCGCACCGTCGGCGATATTAAATTTCTAATGACGAGGGCGGATTATACCGGCGCGATCCGTTTCGCAAACGCGTAAGCATTTCTCAGTGAAACGTTTCGGCCATACAAAATTTCCCGATGCGATGAAAAGGGATCGCTCTAAAGAACCCTTGGCCGAACGAGATTTATTGGCGGTCTACGGCGACTGACCTTCGGTATCGATTTTTCCTCCGAGAGATGGAAAAAAATCCAAATAGAACACTAGGTAGGTTAAATTTTTATTTTCGAGAGTGTTGATTCGATTGTGTAGACTCAGACCTCTGGTGCATGCGAAATTACTTCGCTAATGAGATTTATGTAAAAGGTATGCCAGTCACGTCCTTGATAGATTGCAAGCTCAAACCGAAAGCGGGGCCTAACTGAAACTGTCTCTGAGGATCGGCAACAATTAGATTCGCAGGGCGAACGATCGTGTCACGACGTTGTCCCTCTTTCGAATGGGTCTGTTTGGGAAATTGGCGGAGCATCCTCGAAGATGGATCACGGGTAAATAAACAAAACGACAGCTTCTACATGGGGATGGATACGAAAAAGTGAAGTCTCGATCGAGCAAATCCACGACTTCCGCGCATTTTCCGATACGTAACGCGCCGCGGTGTAAAAACCTCCCGAACAAAATTTCATTTCTTTTTTAATTGCGAGCACGCGCGTTATATTTCTTATCGTTTTCCCGCTTAACGATAAGGATGCACGACGGGCAATGAAGAAAGCAGAACGCGCGAAATTGCAATCGTCGCGCTAGTACTTCACTTTGTAGAAATATAATATACTCGAGGCAATATAACGGAACGCCATTTCCATACCGGGCTTCTCGCTTTTCTTTAATGGCTTCTCGGTTTATTTGCATTCCTTGGACGCTTCTTCGTTCGCGTTCACCATTTTCTCTTGCATGGCACGCTTGAACATTGTCATAATCGCCGATGATCGGTCCTGGTCGGTTATCGCTATGGATTTTCCAATGAGTGAAATAAATTTCGCTCGTCTAATGAAAACTCTTTCGCCCGTTGTTATTTGACTCGTAGCTATTCGCGCTCTCTTGTAACCTTTAGTTTTTATATATTTCAATTATCATCACGTGTTATTATCTTACGTTCGTTCTTCTCTCCCACTGAGATGATTATCCAGAAACACAGTTAAATTTAATGAGAAGTAATTAAAATTAACGCAGGCTTTTTTCCCCTGCGTACGAATTGACTAATTAATCCGAGATATGTAAAAATGTAAAGATCCTTTTACAATTGGTGTTTTTTGAATGATAGAATTTTCGCGCGACTAATGAAGGATGTGTGAAAAATTGCGTTAAAAATTAGCGTTGAAACGCGACATTCGTAGATCTGTTGCAGATTGGGGATTTCCGCGAACGAAGAGGAGAGAAAAAAAAATGCGGGACGAGAGACCCGATCGAACCTGAAATTGGCCCGGCTATCCGTCCTTTTTAATCACCCTTGTTAATTACTAACGGTTTTCTCTTCGGCAACTGGCTTTTCCGTATATTCGCCTGCACTCATCATCACGCTCGTCCCCATTGAGCAATCGTCAAAGTAACTTCCGTCTAGCAGAAAATTAAAATGGATACGTTCTCGGCGGTAATTTCTGTCACACCCTCGAGAGAAAGTGGACTGGCAGTGCAAATTCAAAGGGGTACACTTTTGATCTCTAATAATAAGTCTCTAACAAGTCTCTTTCCTCTTTTCTTTAAGCAAATACATCAAGCATTTCGTTTGCTTCACGACGACTTTCTGTATTCCGTCTGTAGCGTGTCATCGTCCTGTGTCGTGGGCGCGAATTTTAAGAAAACACTGATTTTCCAAATCAGAGTTTACGGAGTTCAATCTCCAAAGGTCGAAGGCACAGGGAGAGGCGCGGAAAAGGTCAGCGTAATGAACGAATTTTATTTGCGACACGCTTCCAAACATTGATTTCCACGGCCGGCGGCGACACGTGCGCGTCGCCGACGTTTTATTTCCATCGAGAGCGAAAAGAGCGCACGCACACACACACACACACACACACACACACACACACACACACACACACACACACACACACACACACACACACACACGCCATAATGAATTACTCAAGATTCGCGCCGCATTTCGCGAGGCAGATAAACGGCTTTACGCCGGTCCCCTCTCGTCCCTCACCTCCCTCCTCACTGGCGGTATCACCGATATATTTGCAGGTCGCCCGATAGCACAAAACTCCGGTCCGTTCCCTTCGCCTTGGCCGCGTCTCGAATTTAACGCGAGCGATTAATCGAATTTGATGAAACGGCGGAGAGTCGGGGTAAGGGGTTATTCCTCGAATTTGGTTGACGAAGCTGCTCGTCTCTGGCCTCGCGCCATACACACGTCGTCATGTTAGCGAGCGGTCGGGGGAGATGGGCGAGAGGGCGGGGGCTGCCGTTGAAAATGCAAGCTTTCCGCATTAGCACATAGGAACCACGCGTACGAACCACACGTAGCACTCGCAAATGCGCGAATAAGTAACCGAATAACGTGTATTCGCGTCTCTGGCGTGAGCTGGACACGTTGGGTCTTTCCTGGAAGCGAAAGACCCGCTCTTGCTGGTCCCATTTGACTATTCATAAGTACGAATGCGCTATATTCCGTCGCAGCGAACTCTCTCTCTCTCTCTCTCTCTCTCTCTCTCTCTCTCTCTCTCTCTCTCTCTCTCTCTCGGATTATAATTTCGGACGTATCTCCGTGGATTATATTTCGGGCGCGAAAATCTCGGCGGTGAAGATCGGTGTTTAATTCTATTTCTGATCCGAAGCGTATGTTGTCTTTTTTCTTTTTTACTATTTTAATTTAAATCGACGGGGGGAGGGAGATACCTGTCGCGACACGAGTGGAAGAAAATATTTCTGGTCCGGCTACGAGAATCGAGCTAAAAACGTAGCGGCTCGTTTCAAACTGGAGAGATTAATGAATCCCCGTATTAATGGACGCCCGAGTAGCTTTCGGCAATATCGACTAACGCTGCAATTGGCCCTCCCCCCCCTCCTCCCTTTCTCTTTCTCTCTTTGTATGTGTGACCCCGACACGCTTCCCTGTATGCTCGTCGGACATCCTTTTCACGTGCCCCTCGCGACGAAGGTTTCAATTCGTCGCGAGTTTAATGCGAACCGGATATGAGGGCTACGAAAGGATCGATCGAGGTTTGTTTGCCGAAAGCTCGCGGCGCGGAATCCCAGAGGCGGCCGCATCCGCCTCTCTCTAAATATGCGATGTAATACTGGATGCCACGCTCTCTCCAACGATTTGCCATCTCTCACACGGTATCGCTTGCACCTCGTTTACGTTGCGCAAACGCGCGGTTTGTCGTCCGGTACAACACGCGATTTTCGCCGCAGCCCCGGAGAGAACGTGGACCAACATGTGCGAATCCTCCCGTGAAAGATGGAGAGGCCATGAACTCGCGTACGATACAATGACGATACCTTTATAAATATCTTCACGTATCGCAAGTTGTCAGTTATTTATTTAAATATATTACGGTTGCCACTTTTGACGAAGTTTATATTTAAATATTTAAAAAATTGTGAATATATATTTAAAAATTTGAACACGTACCTAGATATAAAACTCACGTATGTATGAAAAAAATATACGTACGTCAAAGTAGCGTATAAAATTAAAAATAAAGTTCTATCCTGAAATCCAACTCAAATTTTAGATTATTTAAAGTGGACTTGAGTATTTCAGAGAATTTTCATATTACGCGTATTTTAATAAATTAAACTCATTTTAGACGATCTATAATTTAATAATTTACTAGATTTTGGAATAGAAATCTATTTATAATTATCACCCTTATTTAATCTTGATCCCGCAAATTCATTTATTCATATTGAATTTCTCCTCTATGCATTATCTCATTTTTTTATGAAACTAGATGTTTCTCTGTACAAAATAATAGTCCACAAATAATATGGAGTGATATTAAATAGTTCGTCATCTTTTCATTTTTATATAAATATATAACTATGTCCTATGTTTCGAAATATTACGGTAAGAAACGTTACAAAGTTTATAACGCCGTATGGCATCGTTGGCGTGGAAAGGACTAAGTCAGTCTTTCTACGACGTCGTCCGCAGTTAAAGATTAACGTAAGAAGTACGCGCGCCGAAAATTTGGCTTTATATTCGCACCGCGCGTTACTTATGCAAATGCACGGCGGAACGCGAAACTTATTAAAGCACGCCTGCCGACGTCACAGCGTCGGGAAAGCCGTCTCGCCCGCCTTATTGCCGGCAGACAAAACTTTGACAGTTATTATTGGGAGACGTATACGAACGGGGATGACTTCATTCCAGGAAGAGTAACAAGATACCGATGTGGCTTCGCGTTTCCCTTTATACATATTTCCAACATTATGAATCTTTGTGGCTTGTTACCGCACAGAAGCGGCGAAGTGTCGGCGCGGCGAAGAAGAGAAGATTACTTGCTTACTTGGAAATTATATTTCTGTATTAGTGAAATCAACTTAACGTAAATATATACGTGCCGGAAATATATCGTGCGAGAATGACGATGGGAGGAGACGACTCTCCCGGACTGTTTCCCGTGTGTTTCATAATCCTGCAACTTTTTTCTTGACGAAGTTAAACCCAAAATAAATCCCTGGGCGCTCCTGCATGGAGGATTTCGCGGGTAAGAGCAAAGTTGCGCGAAATAAGATCTCCCGCGTTCGCTTCGTGCCACTTGGAACTTTCTAATCAGGCCGCTATTGATGAGGTGAAGAACGAGGAAGGAGCCGACAATATTAACCCACGATAGTCGAGCTCGGCGTCCGAAATAGAGTAACTTAATTGTTTCTCCCCACTAACGTGTCGGTAATGGCTTAGCCGAGGGCGTATTTTGCTAACTAAAGTTTCTCAGGTGCAGTTGGAGCCCTGGTAGGGCATGGATAGTTTATTCGGTGTACAAGAGATATCAAAGGAGACTCTCGCTCCATTACTTTCGCCATGTAATCGTCTGCCGTGTGTAACTGAGCGGATTACCAGATTGCCGCTGTGTGTGTATGTGTGTGTGTGTGTGTGTGTGTGTGTGTGTGTGTGTGCGCGTGCGCGCGCGCGCGTGCGCGCGTGTGTGTGTCAGTTTAGCGAAAGCTCGAAACTCGCGTCAAAAGAATCAGTCGGCTATTCTATTCGCCAAACGTCGTTTCTCGTGACGCGAGAGAGTTTACATTTCTCGCCGCGCATACGACGGCAAAGGAATTCGATGATCGCGGAATCGTCACCTTTAGCACGAAGTTGGAGTGCAATTAGCCAGCTGGCCGGCGCACGCTCGTGTCCGACGGGTCGGGCGTTGACGCGAAAGAGAACGCGAAGAGGGAAAGGCGAAGGGCGGCAGCAGAGATATGTCGCCGACCACGTCGACCCGTATTCAAATGAGAAACGCGCGGACAAGTTCTAAAATTAATCCTTCCATTTAAATGCGCCGTGGAACGCGGTCGAGCCGGTAGATAATCATTGAATCTTGGCGCGCCTGGTTTTTGCGGTCGCGTGTAAAACGATGTAATCATATTCTCTTTCAGGGATGACGCAATAATACCGCCCGCTTTTAACAATTCCTTCGGGCGAATCGGAGGATAATTAGGGACGAAGGGATATTTTGCGCGAGCTCGGCGTTCGTGGGTTCGTCTTGCCGTTCTCGAATGCCACAGGTGCGCGCGCGAGACCTCGTCACCCACGTCGCGAGATTTTCATCCTCGGGTCATATCGCGTCGGAAATCACGAGTACCGATTGTATTTTTACCCCTGGACGAAGGCGCACATGAATAATTGCCGAGACATCCTCGCACGAGGTGTTCCACGTTAAATTCTCTCGCGCGTCGTTCATTCGGGGCGCCCGGATTTCATAATGCGCAAATGTAGTTTTCCGCTGGAAACGCAATTCCATTTTCCGCGACAAGGAACGAACAACGGCAGAGTGATGTAAAAAAAAAGTTGCGTTGTAGCGAAGCGTCGGTGCAAAGTGTCGTTTACGAACGGCCGCGCCGTTGGTCCTGGAAAAGGCTGTACTTTCGGTCAGATTAATAATGTTGTTAATTAAAAAATTCCTCCAGATCTCTATTTATTTATTTTCTTGTTCTTTTTAGAGAATCGAATGGGTGCGTTTCGACGCACACATTGTCACGGAAATATCAATTCTCCGACGATTCTGCCTTAATAAAAAAAAAAAAAAAATAATAAAATAATAAAAAATAACACAAATGTGAATTATGCGATGAAAAAAAATATCTATGCAATTGATTTCCGGAATTTCTCTCTCTGAAATTCGCGGGTGCGTGTGATCGTTAACAATCGTCCGGCGATATTTTTCTCAGCTTGCTGATATCCCGCGGCGGGCTTACCAAACCGTGGTCTCGAAGGTACGTAAATATTAAGCCGTCGTAAAGATTAATACCGACGTAACGGAATGTTATTTCTCGGGGAAGAAAAACTTTTGCCCAACGATCTCGACGAAAAACACGGTTGCGTCCGGTCTTTGGAAAAACGATGCGAATATTTTTTCGCGCCTTCGATAAACCGCTGTCTGCAATTCTGGACTACGTTATGCGAAATTCTCGCCATCTCTCTTTCTCTTTATTTAGCTTCCCTCTAGCTTCCCTCTAGCTTCCCTTTTCTCTACGTGTGAGTTTCCCGCTTCAGCGTGTATCGAAAAGAGTTTCCCTCTTGAAAGGAATGAATGTTCTCCGGGGGTGGTCTCTCTTTACCACGCCTTATTTCTGACTGAAAAGATGTTTTTAAGCATCATACCGCCACTGCCCCGACCAATCTCCGTAAGAAGCCGTCCTGTATGCTAATACAGTCCCCCGGAAATTCCCGTCGAAGAATTCACTTCGAGATTCATCGCATGGGATTTTGCGTATCGGGGATTGTCGTGCTCAAATACATTTTCTTCCCCGACGTCGCGAAAGGTCAACTCGATTGAAGCTTCGGAACAATTCGGTCCCGGGCGAGTTCGAAAACGATAAGAGTCTTTACGAGGTTACGTTAAATAACGAGATAACATTTGGGCAAGACGCTCCTCTGGCATCTTCCTATGAGACATCAGCCAAATACTTTGTACACTTTTATTATTCATCCCGGCAATAAAAATACGTTCCAGCTCGCGCGCGTCCTCGCGACGATGTCTCCCGGACGGCGAAGAATATTAATGCGGCTTCCAACATGCGAAAACGTACGGACTCGAAATTCAATCGTGTGTCCGGGAACATAATCCGCCGCAATATTGCAACGCAGCGGGCACCACGCATGCGATCGATACCGCTGCATCTCGTGCCAGCTGACTTGACTGACTAATCCCGGCTGCACGTGTGTACGTGTGCGGAAGAGAGACGTCACGCTGTTTGCAAAGGAGGAGGAATTGCAAGGAGGGAATCTCGACAGCCAGACCCGCCGGAGCGAAATGTCCCCGAATGTTGGCGACGTTGGTGGCGGTTTAATTGGCGGGCCCGCATCCCGCGCGGCGCCGCGAAACCTTGGGATCAAGGGAAATATCGAATTAGCGATAGATGTGCGCGTGCACACAAGCCCCAACGTTACTCACGTTTCCAACCGCGTGGCTTAACCGCGCCGTTTTCCCTCCCCCCTCCCCCTCCGCGCATTTCTCCCATCGTCATTCTAGGACGCCGCTCAAACGAGCGGACTACTAATTATTCAGCGGCATTGTCGGCGAACTAGTCTTGTAGGTCTCGAATCGCGGTCGGTTCGCGAATACGCGGCAATACAACCGGCTAATTCGGCGTCATGAATGTTAATCACTCGGGATTAATCCGGAACAATGCGCGCGGGGCTTCCTTCGCCTTTGACTCGGCCCGCTGTTCGGACAAGCTTAAGCGCGCGACGGCGAACCGACATTATTTTAGCAGTCGCGCGACGTGAGAGAGTGGACCTAATTATGCGACGATGATTCGCGACCGCACCGCTTCTCGATAAAGCAAGAGTTATGCATGTCGGAAAGGTGAAATATAATCGACATTCGATGAAGAGCATTAAAATATTTGTGTTATGACGAATAATATTACGAAGAAATGTGTGGAGAAATAATAACCGACCGAAATGGTTCGGCGCATTCGGACAACGATAGTAAGATAAATTGATAATATTTCCGGGAGTGAATTTTTTGGCAAATGAAAAAATGAAACGCTCCCACGGAGATCGTTTTTTATTTTCGTAAAGATGACTAAATGCATTTCATCTATGCCCAAAATCCGTTACTCAAAAAAACTCCACTCTTTTAATATTAATTCAACTTTACCATTTTATTTTATTATGAAAACTTTTTACTGACAGGGAAGATAATTTTGACGAGTACAAGTAAATGAACTTTGAGTTTTATTAAATGAAAACAGCATAAAGTTTAAAAAGCATTTCCCGAAAAATATTCTACATCTATAAATTTAAATTAACACTATGATATACGAGAATATCAAGAAATTCAAAATGCTATAAATTAATTATAAATAATATTTTCTATAAAACACGAAATAATTTAATAAATTTTGTATGTTTTTAAATTAATTTATTACAACACGTAGTAAAAATGTTATTTTTTTTCTTTTGCTTTTTCGTAAAACAAGATATGTAAAATTCGATGAATTATAATTAAAAAATCACTGTCACCATGTTTCCTGTATAATAATAAAATATTTCATCCTATTCCGAGAATCACAATAAATCAAAGTTACTTACTAAAATATCAATAAACTATAACTAACGGATATTTGAATTTTATGTGGAGGAAAACTGGCGAATACCGGTAGCTTTTTTCGCGTTTCCGACTCAACGGCCACAGGCGCATGTTTTCTAAAAATTAACGACTGCGTGTCTTATCTTCGGAGTTTCTCTCTTTACCTCGCGATATTTTCCAGAGAGAAAATTAGGCTACGAAGGGAGAAGAAGAGGGAATGAGAAGCGCCAAGAAATGTGCGGCATCCGGAAACCAGAGCAGTTTCGATTGCTCGAGCCATTTGTTCGAAAACAACTTTCGTACATTCCGCTGTTCTCCGTAAGAGTAAAAAATTACACAAAAAGATCATTACACCGTAATTTTCAAAGATCATAATTAAAATAATATTCATTACTTTGACATGATTTTTTTTATAAACAAAATAAAACGTGTAGATCGTAGACAAATATTTCATATTATAATAGCGTAATAACAATCTGTGGTCCGTCACTTTCGCGGAACAAGATAATTTCTCAATCGTTATAATTCTATTTTTTAAACGTTTGAGAACCGAACAATAACACAGCCGTGATGAATCGCGCGGAATTTATCGCGTCGTTATTCAATATTAATTCACCGATAGCGCATTCAGCCGGTGTGATTGTAATTAATTCGATTATATCGAACCGAACGAGATTACAGCGATATCTCGTGTAAAAGTGCCCGCTCTTCGTCCGTCCAAAATCTTATTAGTCCCATTAAACGGGCGGCACCAGCCCGTTTTCTAAAAGATATTACACGAGATGAGTAGACGACAACGCGAGCGCGAGGACGTTAGGGCGGAGATGTGTAAGTGGGATTTGTGGTCGTCTTCTTGGTCAGTTTGTGGTTGTACACCGGCGACGCGCACACAACAACGAGCCAGTCTCTCCTTCGCTCTTCTCAATTATAAATACCATTTAATTAATCCGAGCCTCTAAACTCTGAGATGTATCACTCGTCGTAGCCAGCGTCGTTCACTGCGCGCGGGTCACCGCGAACGTCAGAATTTTATCGCGGGGTGATCGACCGGAGCGGCATCGTCCCCTCGTAATTTCGCGAGACGTAGACGCAGAAACGGGAAAAATAGGCGCTTGCGCGCGCGTGTCAGGAACGATTGTCAGGATACGGAATGGACATCCCGAATCCTTTCCACGGTTGGGGATGAAACTGCCGGGCGGATCGATCGGTACGGGCGGTTGCTTCCTAGATTGCCGCTATTCCGCAGAGAAAATGATTTCCGGCGTCGAAGCACATCGTCGCCTCGCCGGTGTGTCAACAAGGATCGACGTCGACGAGGAGCGATTTCCGGTTTACCACTGTCTACTCGAGAGTAGACGGTGGTAAACCGGAATTTCTCCTGCCGAGAGGATACACCGATACGCGCGTGTCAGTGTCGAGTGTGCGTCGTGTCAGTGCACGCGTGCGTGTATCTTTCGGCTTATCTTCCGGCACGTTAGTCTCCCCTATTCCGCGTAACACGGAAGGATCGATGTATTATTTTATTTTGTTACCGATAATTTAGGGAGGGACGCGCCGCGACGCGCTTCTCGTCCCAACGGAGATGAAATCGCCGAGCGACGGTGAGCGTGACACTCGGCGGCTCGGTGTTCGCGAGCGACGCCGCTGAAAATCGCGCGCGAGCGATGGGATATTAATTCCTTATTCGGCCGCGTGTATACGCGCGATGAAACTGCGATGAGACCGTCCTGTCATCGGGAGAATTCATTTGCCGCGCGCGCTCCCGACACATTCCGCATTCACAGCGCGCGAGACTACGCTGTGAACAAAATCACCTTCGCGCAACGCCAGCGTGACGCTTTGTTGGCGCGATGCTTTTGTGTGTGCGCCTGTGTATGTGTGCGTGGGTGTGTGTGTATGTGTCTTTCTCCTTCTCTCTTTTTCTCCATTTTTCTTTCCTTTTTTTTTTTTTCTTCGAAATCATAAGCGAACCGAAAATCGAAAACCGCTCGAGCGAATTGCGGAGCTTCTCTTTCGAGAATCTCTTTCGAGAATCTCGCGCAGAAATGCGCGCGGCGAATTTCCTCCTTCCAGAAATTCCGGAATTTTCGCGACGTCGAGAACTCCCAATCTGCACCGTCGGATTAGTTTGTTTGCTTCGGAGACAAGTCGCGCGAAAACGATTGCGGGACGTAATTAATTCGCATTCGTGCCGGTAAACAGCGTCGTCCATCTGCGACGCGTTCTTCACGATCAATGAACTCGGCGAGAATATACGAAAAGTTAGGATCATCTGCTCGCGAATAAACGTCATTGGTCGTTTCCGAAGCGATCGCTCAATTTCGAAAAATAAATTCCGAGTCAGATCGACAAAATCGTCCGTCCGATGGTGATGGGAAACACACGTCACGGGAGCGTGGAATAAAGCTAATTAATTTACGAAGTGCTCTTTTCTGTGCTCGCGTAACATATAAATTTGACAGGACAAATTTGACAAATTTGCAAAATGTTTGCCTGCTCGTCGCCTTACTTCCGGGCGTCATGGCGCCGGGCGACGCCAGCAACGCGGCAATAATTCGTTAGCTTCGTTTCGCGGCGAACGCTCGTTTTCCGCGGGCGAAAACTTGACTTTATTTCCAACGACCATCTCACGTTCCGCGTGTCGCGCGACCCGCGGACGGATTTTCATTTCCTTTACTCGCAGCGAGTGAACGTCGTCGAAGGTGCAAGGTGGTATTTTCCGTACCGCGCAGGTCACCGCGTTTAACTGTTAGTTGACCGCACTTTAGGTATTTATTTTAAAGGTATTTATTTGATCGCTCGTGGAGAAAACGCGGTGTTACACGATTTATCGTGTAATCGCGTGGCGGTTCTCCGGCGTGTCCGCGCACGTGATGAGGACGTGAAATTTCCATTTTCAATTTCATAAATTAAACGCCGTGCATGCGTACGCGTATCGAGATCGACGAGCGGAGAATTTTGAAAACGAGATAACGGAACGAAGATTAATTTCTTCCAGCGCCGGGGATTAATTCTCGGTGGCTCAACGCCGCGAGTACGCCTTGTGGATTTGTCGCGACGCGCGATCGCAACTTGCATGAGGGATTTTCGTTTTGTTTTGCAAAATGGATTACGAGCGTAATCCGATGGAACGACGAGACGAGACGAGTCGCGTGGGAAAGAAAGGAAGGAAATGCCCCGATGTAACGGTGCAAAGGCGCGATGTGACGACAATTCGCCGGGGCTCGGGAAACAATGATCCGAGTGAATAACAATCGGACGCTAATAAATCATTCCTCGGTAGAAGTGCACGCTGATGCTCGTCGGGACCGTCGTGATAAACGACGGAATTGCGAACGTCGATACTTTATCGTCAATTAAGCAAAATTGCTCGGAATACCTGGATCCCGTTCGTGAGTGCGACGTTCGTGCGCGACCGACGATAGTGGCGGCCTCGTCGGTATTATTTTAAGTACTTTTGCACTAAGTACTTTTGCACTAAAAGACGTATATAATACGTGCCGCGGCGATTTGCAGTAAATCATCGATAATTAAATGGCATTATTATGCCGCCGCGTTGATTAATTGGACATGAATGATCGTCATTGAACGATATTCGAGAGGTGGCGCTTTATTCGAGCCTCAGATCGAACTATTATTTTCTCAATCCCACTCAACCCTCACCCTCTCTGATCTACTACCGCTTTGCTCGTGATCGAAGATGCGGAAATATCCGTTTCCCCTGTTATCGATAGCCTTGTCACCGGAATCCCGCGGCATCATCCGATATATCGGACACGAAAATCGCCCGCTGATAATAAAAGTAATAGTGCCGAAAAAAAAAGGCGGGAAAAAGAAGGCGGATGGTCGAGAAGATCGGGGAATGCGTCGTCTCTGCGCTAAAATTATATCGGATAGCGAAGAACAGAGGAATCGACATGAGTCCGACGTGATTATACCGGGCTATCAAAACAAGTGGGATTTCGCTGCGGGAGTAACAACATCCCTGGGATATACTGAGTTTTTTCAGTTGCAAAAAGAATTTACGAAATCGCGCGCGACTCGCGTATATCAACAGGAATAGTTAACGACGATAAACACTATTGATTTCTAATTCGAGAGAGAGAGAGAGAGAGAGAGAGAGAGAGAGAGAGAGAGAGAGAGAGAGAGAGAGAGAGAGCGAAAGAATCCGACAAGATCGATCGGCCACGTGTCTTCTCGTGCCGGATTTCCGGATTCCCGATCTTTCACGATTTCCACCATTTCTCTCACAGCGGTGCTTTGCGCCGCTGCGGAGTTATTATTATTTTGCGACGCGATTTGTTTGAAGAGTACGAGCGGGCGCGCTCTACGTCGTTAGGTATTCTCGGATGGCGTCCTAATTCACCGGCGGTTCCTCCGTAGGAATTCCGCGTCCCGCGGAGAATTTAAAATTAGGAGAGGAAGAACTTCGCCGTTCGCGCGCGCGCGTTTGAAGTCAGAATTTCTTTTATCTCTCGGGTGAGAGCGAAGCGGGGGGCGGGGGGAGGGAGGGGGCGTTCGCGTTTCGCGTCAATTCTCTCAAATTCTAATTTCGCCTTATTGGCCTACTTCGTGACGGAAACGCCTAATTCGGCTAAATCACTAAAGTACCCGGTGACTCACCCGCGTCTTAATTCACAACGGCGACTCGCGGAATTAATTGAAATTAATGATTTCTTTTTCCGCCCGGGACGAATGCGTGGTCGTCCGATGTCGCCAAGCTGTCGTCGTCCGCGTGCGCGAGGACGCGCGCAAAATTAACTCTCTCCGGTGGTACCGGCGGGTATTTCTGTAACACACGAACGGTGTGTGCGGGCGAGCTCCGATCCCACGGGCGATTCCTCCTTCTTTTTTTAAGAGACCCACGTTGACGACAAACGAATAATTTTCCCGGACGAAAATAGATAATTGACGTATTCTTACGCCCCCGTGCCCCCGTGGACAAAGTTAGAAAATTGGAAGTCGGGAAGCTTACGACGGGAAATTAACAGATGCGCAGGCCGGAAATGACTGTCCGTACGTTACCATTAGAAACGGCCGAGTTCGCGAAAACGATTTTGTTAAAGGAAATTAGTGTGCCGCCAAGAGAAATTATGGCTCGCACACGGCAGTGTCGGAATCCGACATTCCGATTCGATGTCCGATACGGGGGTAACTTTGTTAGCCGCAGCTACCGTGCGGTTGCCAAAGTTGAAAACTCGTGTCACTCGATTAGCCGAGAATTTCCAGCGTAAGGCGCCACCGTCGAGAGAGAGGATCTAGGCTGGTTTAATTAGGTACGCACCGGTGTCGATAACGTGGTTTATCGCACGTTAACGAATGCCGGTTTGATACGCTTTTGCGTATGAGAATGAGCAATTCGGTATTCAACTTCGGACGAACGTCAATAAATTCGGACGCGAACTGTAATTTAGTTCCGCTTCCATTATGGAAGAAGGACGGATCGGACGGATTCGAATAGAATTGGATGTTAAAATATTCGGGAAAGGATAAAGGGAATCGACGGGATGAAGATTAATGCAAGAACGAGCGATAAATTTCACGCGACAGCGATCGTCGCAATTTCAGGGCTGTTGTTCCCAGATTGCGAACGCCAGCCGGTGTGGTTTTTACGAGCGCTGTCATCTTGCTTTGCATCATCTTAAAGGGGAAGAATAAAACGAGCCTACCGCCTCCTGGAAGCCGCGCGTTCCGACTCTCTCATTCTCCTCAGGCCTCTTTCATCACGTGGATCAAACGGTCTTAAATGTGTCTCACCTCGACAAATATTACTCGTGAATCTGCAAGGTGTTCCATCACACCGAGGTGAAGAACCTTCGAGCCATGCGGCAGACGAGAGGAAAAACGATATAGAGAAAGATTTTATATATCGAAAGATGATATACTCGATAATAATTAATTTCTTCATTGTGTTACATATTTGCTTATTTTATATATATATATATATATATATATATATATATATGTATATATAGATCTCTTGAATTATATACATTCTCCTTAAGATATCCTCGCCAACGGCAATAAATCGTCGATATAGAGTTTCACACAGGGACGTATTCCGTTCCGTTTCCTTTCGTGGCGTTCCTTCATTTGGTGCCCGATAAAATGTGATAACATGTTTGGGCGAGCTTTAATTAACACGATCGTTTCTCACGACACCGGATATACGGACCGTATGAATACGCTCGTAGCACGCTCACCTATTCTGTTCGGTGGGGATTCATCGACAGCGGGATTTCCGGGATGTACCGGCCAAAATTCCTGGAGCACACGATAATAACGGTACGGTTGACGTTCACGTCAACGCGCGCATTGTGCGTTACATCATGATTTATTATGCTTGGATTTCCAGTAATTAATGCGGCCCGAAACGTCGTATAAGCCGAGTATCAAAGTCGGAAAAAAGTACCGAGGGGATCTCGAAACCACAGAGTCCGGAGAAAGATATAATTCCTGTTTAATTTAAAATTTAAAATTTAAAAACATTATTTAAAAAACATATTCGTTTATTTTACCAGGGACGAACAGGAGAAAACTTATCGTCAAAATATTGCATTTACATCGAAAGGAATTTATTAATCGTGGAAGAAGGAAAAGGATGATTTAGGAAATTTTAAAAAAATCTCTGATTATTAAAATTTAACGTAGTTCTTCTCGACAGGCATTAGTTTTTGTTAGATATTTCGCAGATATATTTATTTTTCCTTTCCTTTTTCTAGTAAAGAAAAATAGATCCTCTCAGGCAAGAACGCGTCCATATATTTGTATTTCTACGATTTTGAATTCCTGCGGAGTTCCGGAGACTAACGTGACGAGTGTACATTCCTTCGTGAATGAAATCGAGTCACGCTAATGTTCGCGATATCGGGTCATGAAATACGCTCACATATTTTACGAGGGATAGCTATCCGAGAAGACAATCGAATTGTAGCGTTTAATACGACGTCACGGAGCAGCGAAGAGTCGATCGTTGTCGTTGATGTGTCTTCCGACCGACAACGAGCGATGAATGGTTATCCAAGGACACGCCATCGCGTTGCTCGCTACAAGCCGGAGAATTATGCACGTCATTGACATAATCCGTCATAATCCGACATAGTCCCGTACGAGGCGATCAGGAGCGATTACCGGAAACGAACGAAATCCGGACGTTAGGCCTGCCGTCTCGTGAAGGTCGGGAAAAGTTCTCGTAGGTAAGAAGACATAAGGCTGAAGAATCCATTGACTTTACGATCGCTTTGCGTAATCAGATAGAACTATCTTGGGAAAGCGTAATTCATCAAATGATTTCTGAGAGAAGCGTCATTGAGGCTAAGTTTCAAAGTAATCCTCTTGACTTTTTATTACGACGAGGAGAGAAGCGTGTCTTCCGATCACCGACCGTGCGGAATCCGCAGCCAGGAAACTCACGAGTTCTCTCGCAAGTCACAATTACAAACCAACTTGGTTATTAAATAGATTTTACAGGTTTACAACGCGAGTAATAGATTAAGATGGCGTAGAATACAGAAGGCCGGAAAGAGTTTCGTTTTTCTTCGTCGTAGAAAAACAAGGGGAGTGTAAAATTTCATTAAATATTATGATTGATTTAACGCTACTTTCATCGCTCGACGGATTATCAATTTTCGATAGATATTTACGTTATCAACAAATGGAAATTTGTCTCTCGTTACGAGGAAATTGTAATAAATATTACTATCTCGAGCGCAGCCGTCACTCGAAAGATAATAAAATAAATCTTTAAATTTACGATTTAAAAAGAAAAAAAAAACAACTTTTCTCAACTACTTCACCGAAACTTCACTTTTCGAGTTCTTCACGTTCAAATAAACCGATTTTCTTGCAAACGCTTACTCCTATTCACGTAGCACGACCTGCATTCGTCGAAGAGTCGCGCTTTCGATCTTTCGGGCAGGACGAAGAGAACCGCTCGCGATTTCATACGTCGCCGCGTCTTCGTCCTGCCGGAGTCCAAGGATCCTACCAGGGGGGGATCCTATCGGGCTCCTTACCTCTCAACAAGAGCGAGCACGAGCAGGCAGCCGCGTAGGACAGGAAGATAGTAGCTGGACGATCCTGCTGGCTGCCTCGAGGGAAGCTCGCCCGGGCGGCATGGCTCCCACCTCTTCACCTCGATCCTCCTGACCGCTGATGCCCGGCGAAGGATGTCCCACCGTTCGTCACCAATTCCCGGGTAACTCGTATCGCCGTTCTCTGTACCGTCGGCAATCCGCACCTTCCGCGTCGCTTCCTTGTGATCGCGCACCTCGCGCACCCCGTGTGTCAGCAGCGCGAGGTAGCGCCTGTTAGCAACAACCCGCCGCTTCCCCCCCCTCCCTCCTCCGCACTAGGAAGTCAGGTCGCGTCTCTCGCGAGGGCGACCTTACCGGGTGTCGTCGCACCACGTCGCGCCGCGCTGGCTCTCATCGGGGACGCGGACGCCGCGCGATTCGTTCGATCGTCGACTCGACGAGAAGAGAAGACTGAGAAAGAGGAAAAGGAAGAGAAAGACAGGGAGAAGAGAGAAAGAGACAGAGGCAGAGTGAAAGAGAAAGAGAGAAGAGAGAGAGAGAAAGAGAGAAAGAAAGAAAGAAAGAGATGCGCGATGTTGCCAGGACACGAACACCACAGAGTAAGGACTGCGCGGTCGGAACAGATGTAACGACGATGACAACGAGGGTGACGGTGACGGTGACGATGACGACGACGACGACGACGACGACGACGACGACGACGACGACGACGACGACGACGACGATGACGACGACGACGACGACGACGACGACGACGACGATGCACCGTGCGGAGTTCGTATGACTGACGACAGGATCAGAAACGGAGAGAGGAGAGCACGGAGACCTGGGCACAGGACACGATGGCCCGGCCACTGCGCCGGCACTGAGGCTACGCCGCAGCCTCGGCCTCCTGGTACTCCCTCTTCCTCGCTCTCTCCTGCCGTCCCGCTGCCGCTCTGCCCGTCTCACTTTCTCTTTCCCTCTCTGGCTCTGTAATATTCTTCCACCCCCGCCGCGGATCGCCCTCCCTTCCTCGCGCCGTTACTCGCGCGCTCTTTCTCTCGCGCGAAATTTGCCATGGTCGGCAAATTTGGAGAACCCTCTTGGCGCGTGTCTTTCGGGCTCTCTCCGTCTTCGTCTCTCTCTCTCTCTCTCTCTCTCTCTTTCCTCTCTCGCGACGTCAGCGTCTCTTTTCGGGGAGTTCAAATGAACTTCGCTGTAGCTTCTGAAAATTTATCCGCTGTCTCTTTCCGAAGGAAAGCGCCATCCTTCCGCCATCGCCGCCACGTGAATTTCTCTCCCTCTATTTCACGCAATTTCCCCCTCCGTCGATCCTCGCGATTTGCTCGATCTTCCTCTGTTCTCGTTTCTCCTTTCGGTCTTGTGTCCTTTCTCTCCTCCCGCGCGCAACCCTCTCTTCCGTCCCGTTTCTATTCACACTTCTCATTTTTCCTCCTTTCCGCCGTTTCTAAAACTCCGTCTCGTGTCTTCGGCGCCCGCCGTTTTGGTCCTTTTCTGTCTCGCGTTCACCGACTCGAAATACTTGCTCTCGCTTTCTCTCGGTCGCGTATCCGCGTCACTTTTCAACCACCACTGTTTTCTCGCTCCTTCCCGCACGCATCGCGTTCATCCCTTTCCACTCGGATCGCCCGAATATCGCTCCTTTTCCTTCTATCAAATACCTCCCCGTGACTTTCTCTCCCCACCGTGTGACTTCTCTCTCTCTCTCTCTCTCTCTCTCTCTCTCTCTTCCTTCCTTCGTCTCTTCATCCCTTCTCGTCTCCTTCCCCAACTTGTGTGTCCCTTCATCCCTCCGTTCGCGCTTTCCATCCTTCCCTTTCACCTACCATCGACTCCCCCACCGCGCTGCGCGCGATTCCATCCCTCTCCCTTTAGACATCTTCCGTCCCTCTCTCTCATCCATATCCCGTATCCCATACTTTCATCCCTTTCGTTCAACTCACGCTCCCCTCCGTTCTTCCAACAGCGTCGCGATCCCGCGTTCTTTACATCTGTCGCGTTCCACCGCGGAAGTCAACCATGTATCGTCGAGGGGGTGCGTCTTCTCGCCACTTGGCTCGGCCACGAGCAGCTGGGCGCGAAAATCTCGCGACACGCTCCTGACTCAAGCAAAATACGAACGACCGAACTTTTATGTCCCTCCTAAGAGTAATACGCCATTCGCGGTCAGATGATAAATATTCCAATATGACAATTTATAACGGGACATCAAGAGTGAGTAGTACAGTAAAGAAGCGTAATGGCGAACCACACGCGGCGGCCACATACTCCGAAATGATGATTATTGCATTATTATAATAACCGATGTATATAATATAAAGTAATTATCCAAAGTGATTTTAATGAGGAAATGATACTCTGTAATTATAGCTGCAAGTGGAGCTAGAAACCGAGAACTTACGTGGCGAAAATGCCGGACGGTAATATCAGGGAGCGTGCTTTCGTGCGCGGACTTTAGTGAATTAATTAGAGATGGCCGAGGTGCGGAAACCAAACGTGGAAATAATAATGTCCGGTTTTCGCCTAACCGCGAGCCGGAATTCCGCATTCTTTGGGAAATCAGCTTGACGATGCGGACGAATCCTCTATCGTCCTTCGTCGAGTCGTCCTTGCGTAATCTTCGAGTGCGAAACGAAAGCGAATTATTGCGAAATATTGTATCACGTTCTTCAATTAAACTGCGCGTTCGCTCGCTAATTCCTTTCCTTTCCTTTTATCCATTGTCTGCATTTCTTCCCGTGGAATTCTTTTCATTTATAAAATAAATAATCAAATGAAATTATTTTATATTTATTTTATCGAGTTACGGATATAGAGAGTCACTTTTACGATCCGCGTTCAAAGCTAAGTGTGATTAAAGTTTAATGTTTATCCGACGACAATGTCGATGAGAAAAATCTGAGATTAAGAGCGTAAAGACCGACAAAGTTCAAGAAAAAAAGCAATAAAGAGAGCTAAAATTGCGCAACGCCATGCTCTTAATCGATCATTAACTCCATTTTAATCATGATAGAAATACTCTACGTTTTTTTTATGCTAAGTGACACAACTTTCTTTTATATCGAGCGATCTAGTCTAGACAGCATCGTCATTTTAGACGAAAATTGACTTTTACAGGATTTATTATATCTTATCTATTTTTCAGCTCAGATCTCTACGCGATTCTCCCGCTTTTCCCTTTCTTTCTCTTTTTCTCTCTTTTCTCCTCGCTTTTTTTTTTTTTCTTACGTCAAGTACCACCGAGATAAACGTTCGTGGATAATAGAATCGGGTTTTCCGTGCTTATTTAACTACAAAATGGACGGAAGGGATTTTTGCAAGAGTTCCTGCAGTATGCTTCTTAAAGTATCTTATTCAAATAAATGTTTAATATGATCAGATCAATTTTTCTGAAATTGCAAATACATACAGGAGTACTAAACGTCTTCCTAGAGATTTTCAACATTTGGAAGTTATTCATAGCTTTTTAAACTGAAATCAGAAATAAGTTTTTATCTTCTTGGAAATTAATTATCTTTGTAATAGTAAAAAATCTAGTGAACTCTCATTTTGAATGTACGTTACTATTTCATAACGAGGTATTCTAAAGATATAAGAGATCTTTATCGAACATTTATTATTTTGAAACGATTTACGATATTCCTACATTTACTCCACCGTTAAAATTTTATATCCTCATAGCTAATTCAATAACATTTTATACGGCCTTCTATCTTATCTGAGAAATATATTTTTTTTATATTTTTAAGCATAGTAAAAGCAGATACAACAAACAATGTCGACAATGCAGCGAGTTTGATAAACTACGTTACAAGCGTAGTACTGCAACGAGGCAACTTATATTCGAAAGAGTCGCCGCGTCTCGCTGCTTTCCTTATATAAAAAAAAATAACGGGTCATTGTTTAAAGATTCGCGTTTACGTGGGGGGATCCGAAACTGCAAGGACGCCACGGCGTCGTAAAATACCTCGCGTGATACCGTCGTGTACGTCTTGCTGTTTTACGCACCCCGGCTTCCAAGGATGCGAGCGAGCGAGCGAGCGAACGCGGGGCCCATATAAAC